>NW_020958277.1:0-10781 GCF_003031625.1 Empidonax traillii | reverse complement strand
CACCCACCCCGGAGCTGAAAGAACTGGAGACCAAAGAGCACAGAGAGATGGAAAAAATTCAGAATAAAATCCAATATCGCATCGTTTATTCTCTTTTATTGACTTTGGTAATATTTGCACATGTGTAGTTTGGGGTGGAAAACTCGGATCTTGACGAAGGAAGCACAGCGGCCTGCGGAGACGCCCGGGAATGTTCTTAAAGGCAAAGAGTTTTTCCCAAATTCAGCTCCGTCGGGGGAAGAACCAGAGGTATCGGCAAAGAAAAAAACCTCACATTCAACTCATGGCATCAGGCGGCTTTTTTTCTTTTTTTTTTTTTTTTCTTTTCGTGTTTTTTTTTTTCTGTTTTTTTTTATAAAAGTGACTACAAAAGAACGATACCCCTGGCTGGGCTCGGCCCCGACTCCGGCGGCTCCGGCAGCGCTTCCCTCAGTGGTCACCTGAGGAACAGCTGAGATTTTTCCCAATCACAAACGTGTGATCCAGAGGGAAGAGGTGACACATGGGAAGGGTGGAATGTGCTCCCGGGCCACAGGGAAGGACAAACCCCCGCCCCGGGACACAGGGAATTCGACTCGCCTGCCCCTCCGCAGGGCCGGAATGTCAGCGGCTTCCAAGGATTTGGACAATTTAAAAACGAGTTTGTGTTAAAAATAGCGAGTTTATCCCTTAAATGAAGGCAGAGACAGAACGGAGCAGCCAGACCACTCTCCCAGGGGACCTCAAATTTGCTATTTTTCCCAATTATAAATATAAATCCAGAGGGAAAAGATAAATCCTCTGGCACCATGTCCCGGATCACTCACACAGGGCACTTTTCTGGGTGTAATTAGCTGCTTTTGGGTGGGTTTTTTTGTCCTCCATTAAAATTTGTAAAGGGAAAAATTAAAAAATATAAAAGGAGGATGAGGAAGAAGAGGAGAAGAAGGAGGAGGAAGGAAGCAGGCAGCTCCCTACACTCCCTCTCACTGGATTGGGATTAATTCTCCTCTTCAAATGTGGGAAATATAAAAGGTTAAAGATTTGATAGTGACTTTTACTCCTAATTTTTATTTTTTCTGCTCTTTTTTCAGTCATCTGAAGTGGCCGAGAGATTCCTCCCTGCTTGGCAAAGTCAAAAGGAGCTGCTTGGAGTCAGTGGGAAGTCCAGACTGTCCAGTCCTGAGGGGACCAACAGTGCCAGATTATTTTGCTTCTGGTTGGATTTTTTTCTGGGGGGAAAAGGGGCCATTTGAGTGATTTGGGGGCTCTCAGTCGCCAGCCTCGTTCTCCTCCGCCGTCTCTCCCGTGGTGGCATTTTCCGCGTTCTTGGAAGCCTGGGGGGCAAACCGGGAACAGATCAGAGCTGGGGGGTCCCACATGGGCACAGCCCACTCTGAGGGGCCTGGAGAAGCCCCTTCCCATGGAGTTGCTGCTTCCTGAGGTGGGAGAGCACCGAAATGAACCCAAAACATGGGACCTGGGAGTGTCTGGGCACCGCTGAGCCACAAGCTTCCACAAGGAAGTGGACAAATTCCCACAAGGAATGAACAAATTACCTTCTTTTTCTTCTTTTTCTGGGTCTTCCGGCTTGCAGAGCTTTGTAGAAGGGCCTGGAGAGAGGAAGGAAACATGAGGAGATGGAAAACTACTTTTTTTTTTTTTTTTTTTTGGTCAGGAGAATAGGGAACACCATTAGAGGAGAATTAAGAGGGGAACGGCAGGGAAATCCTCAGGGGCACAGGATGGATGGGGAATTCCAAGGTGTGATTCCCTAAATCCTTCCTGGAAAGCACTGGGAGCACTTCTCCATAAATACACGTATTATATACACTATACATACATATTACACATTTCTATGAACACATTTAATCCGTATATTAATATTTGTAATTATCAATATCAATCACGTTTGTGACTCAACCAACCTTCAGCTCTCCGTCCTGCACCTCGAAGTCAGACTTGTAGAGCTCGGGCTCGAAGGGGCCGCTTGTTATCCGCATGGGCCCGTTGGGCATCAGCAGCACCGTGAACTTGAACTGTGCAACGAACTCCCCTGCGAGGCACAGCCCGGGTCAGACCTGCCAGGACCTGCGGGTCCAACCCCCGGAGTGCTCCGGGCAGGCAATGATCCCTGATCCCGGCAATGATCCCTGACCCATCAGTGTTCCACCCTCTGCTGTTCCCATCTGGCTAAAATCCCCCCCAGAGGAGCTTCCTCAACCTGCCAGGACCCATGATCCCCTCCCCAGCCAGGACTCACCTTCCTTCTCGTAGAGGACGTTGAAGGGCTGGAGCAGCTCGTGTTTGGTGCATTCCACCACCCCCATCCGGGCCTTCTTCTCGTCCTCAAAAGCCCTGGGAGGAGACAGAGACACCTGGGCTCACCTGAGCTCAAACCCAAGCTCACACCTGAGCTCAAATCCCCTGCAATTCCCGCTTAAGCCCATCACATCCTTCCTACACCCTCTCCTGGGCTCAAATCCTGGAAGTCCCAACCGAGGGCAGCCAAGGCTGTGCCCCACTCAGAGCTGGGACAGCAAAACACATTGGCTCTGCTCAGATTGCAGCCCTGGACGGGTGTCCCAGCCCCCTGGACGGGTGTCCACACCTGAGGGTGAAGGGCATGGTGTCGAAGCGTCGCTCCACCTCGCTGAAAAAGGCACGGGAGGTTTTCATCTTCAAGCCGTACTGCTTGGAAGGGTCCCTTTTGTAAATCGTGGTTCTCTGTCCTGCGTCCTTCGCCTGGAAACGCCAACGGGAGCTGTGGGAGACCCGGAGCGGTGCTGCCCTCAGAGCAGCCCCCTCCAGACCCCCCCCACCCCAAAGGTGTCCCTGGATTTTTGGGGTGCACTCACCTTTCCCTCTCCGCTGCTGACGAGAACGTCTACAGCGTAAACTTCGTGGACCTCGAACTCGGCTTTTTCGTGGTCCTTCCTGCATGGAAAAGTTTGGTGAGTTAAAAAAAAAAATGGAGAATAGGGAAGGGAAAACCTCCCAAGCGCCACAGGACCCTCAGAACTTGGAATTCTGGAATCCCTGAGGTTGGAAAAGACCTCTAAGGTCACCGAGTCCAACCTGTGACCCATCCTTGTCACCCACAGCACCGAGTACCACATCCAGTTGTTCCCTGAACACCTCCAGGGATGGAGACTAGGATTTAAAGCCACCAAACTCTCTAAATATTTAGTGTAAGACCCCATCCCAGCGGATCCCCAAGCTGCTGGAGCAGGATGGAAGGAGAATCCAGGTCATTAAGCTGAAGTCCCTTCTGAGATGGGACTGAGAGGCACCTCCATCCCGTGGGATCCTGGCAGCTCCCGTGGGACAGCCAACAGGTCTTGGCACAGCTCTGAGCTGGCACCACCTCCACGACCAACAGTTGGGATTTGTGCTGGCAGCTTCCAGCAGATCCCCAGAAACTGGACAGGAACCAAGCACAGGTGCCAGCACGGAGCCTCCTCGGTGGCTTCCAGCTTTTCTTTCTCAGAATGACCCCAAACATGGATTCACAACTCACAGAATCTGGGATGGTTTGGGATGGACTGTGACGAGCCACCCTGGGATGAGTGACGGGACCCAAGGGAACAGCTGGAGCTGTGTTGGGGGAGTTGGATGGATTTTGGGAACAGGTTCTTCCCCCAGAGGATGGGGTGGGACTGACCAGGCTCCTCACGGCCCCAAGGCTGCCAGAGCTCCAGGAGCATTGGGACAACGCTCTCAGGCCGTGGGATTTGGGGACTGGGGAAGTTTTTGGGGTTGTCCTATGCAGGGCCAGGAGCTGAACTTTGACCCAGGGCACCCTGACCCCCCTCAAAAGCCCCTCACTCACTTCTGCTGGTCCGAGGGGTTCTGGATGATGGTTTTCTCTCCGTCGATCACGTGTTGCTTCAGCTGGTGCGACAACATCCCTGTCGTGAGAGGGAACTGGGCTTACTGGGAGTACTGGGAGTGCAGCTCAGATCCAGGGAGCAGGGAGGGAAAGAGTCGTCAGGGTCACACGGAAACAGGGGTGTACTGGGAGCTGTACTGGGCTGTACTGGGCCCCTCAGGCACATGCCATTCCCCACCAGTATCATATCCAGGGAGATTTCCCACAGTTCACCTCCAAACCCCAGCCTGGGAAGAGGCACCAGCACATTCCCAATCCATTCCCTAAGCCAGCAGGGACTGTGGGATGTCCCTTCTGGGAACAGGAAGCACAACCAGCTCTGTTTGCTCCCATCACCTGCCCGAGAAAACCCTGGGACTCAACTCTTCCCCAGACAGCTCCTTGGACAGCACTGGATTGTGTCTGCAGAACTGAACAAAGCACTGAGGAGGCCCACAAAGCCATCCCACATACAGAGCAAGGAATCTGTGTTCCCAGAGATCCCAGGGAATGAGCCAGCTCCGTGGAATTTTGAAAAATTTAACCAGCAATGGACCAGTTTAAGGTGGCTGAAAGAACCCCATGGCACCGGCAGGAGAAAAGGATCTGCCAGTGCCCCATGCCAGGCTGAGCCTCCACACAGGGATCCAGCGGTGCCACTGCCACCAGCAGCTATTCCAGCACCTTCCCACTTATCCATGGGTTTGGAGCAGGAAGGAAATGACACCCTGCCCACCCTGGGAAGGTTCTGGTATGGGATGGACTTGCTCCCTGGGGTCCCTGCTCCCCATCCTCACCTTCGATGGGCGTGCAGTGAAACGAGTGGGCTATTTTGTTCCAGGCCTCTGTCACTTGTGTGTTCTGGAAGAAGGACACAGGAAAACATGTAAAGCACAGAAAATTCCCACCACAAGCACGAGGCTTCCCTTAATTCCGTGTCCTGGGATAAATCCCACATGTTTTATAACCAACAGGTGCTTTGACACCTCCTGAAAAGCAGAGAGACAGTGCCAGGCTCTGACTCTTCCCAGTACCCACCCCGACAGCTGCTCTCAGCTGCCCCACGGAATTCCCCAGGCTGGGAATTCTTCCCAAGGAGTCTGCCCCCGTGCTCATCCCCCCCTGGGATCCTGACCTGGTTCCCAGGTTTCACCAGGCGCAGGGCGGCCTCGGCGCACAGATGAGCCGCCTTGATGACGTCGGCTTTGCGGCCCGACACGGGGTTTTCCTGGGAAAACAGCCAAACAGGAGGATTTCTGAGGGTTGTTGTTCGTTTGGAGGAGGAGATTCCCCGTTTCACCGGACACCTTCCCCCTGGAGCGAGCAGGGAATCCAGCTCCCAAGGGGAAAAGCCCCACAGATCCCTTGTTAGTGCCCCGTCAACCACCACCAAATCAGCTCCCACGGGAGTTCCAGAGACTTCCCAGTCCAGGCATCCCCGACTGGAAAGGGATCAGGACTCCAATGTGGCCAGAAACATGGACTGGGAGGATTTCAACACGCTCCAAATGAGGAGTTTTGGTCCTCTACCCTTCAAGTCGTTCCAAAGCCACTGGAGCAAAACCCAGGACAGTGCCACCCCCTTCCCAAGGCTACACCTAAGGATTTATCCTGAGCTTTTTTAAGCAGCAACTTCAGGATCACAAAAGGAATTCCCAAAGTACAAGACCAGCCAAATCCCAGTGTGTCCTGCCAACAACAGCCCCCAGCAAGGAACGTGGGGAACTGATTTTGGGGTGGGGAACATCTATCCAGGGGCATTCCAGCAGCAAAACTGGGCAGCAGGGACTGCCTCTCCAAGGCTCCTGGTGCTGTCCCCTCCCAGAGACTCCCCCCAGCATGATTTCTGGGATGCCATGCTCCGAGGGGCAGCCAGAGACACCCCCCAAGGACAAACCCACCTTGGAGGCGCCGATGACGAAGGTGTGGGCCACGTTCCCGATGAACCCATCCACGTGGACCCCCAGGTCGCTGCAACACAAAGGAAAGGGAATTCCAGGTGGGTCTCACGGCTCGGGGGCGATTCCAGAGGCATCAGCAGATGGAAGAGTGCCCCAGGCGCTGCTCCAGACTCGATTTGAGTCTTTAATTAGCGAGGCAGTAATTAATCTGGGATGGTGCATCCCTGCCCATGGCAGGGGGAAGGGGATGATCTTTAAGGTCCTTCCAACCCAAACCACTGTGGGATTCTGGGAAGTTATTTAACAGGGAGCAGGACCAGAAGAGGGAACACACCCCAGGCACTCACATTTTGACCAGATCTCCGTCTTTGAGGATGTAATCCTGGTCACTCTTCAGGGGGGAGAAGTGACACACACAGTTATTTACGGATATACTCGTCGGGAAGGCAATTCCTAGGGAGGCAAAAACACAACCATGGAGTCAAGGAGCAGTTTGGAGGGATCTTAAAGCCATGGGCAGGGACACTTTGCAGGCAGGAGGATTTGGGCTAACACTGGCTTCCTGGGAACAGCAAAACACTCCTTACACCCCCCAGCACTGAGGAGCACTTCCCGTGCTCCTGCCCCTTCCCACCAGGAATGAGATCCACGGGATGTCCTCGGAGCAGCCTCACCTTTCTTCATCTCCTTTTCCTTCTTGAAAATCTTCCCAGTCTCTTCCATGATCATGGCATCCCCCTTCTCGCACAGGCAGAGAACCGACGCTCCCGGATTCGCCGCCTCCACCACGGCACGAAGGACCCCTGAATTCCAAAGGACACCTTGAGCATTCCACGGATAAAGAGCCCCAAATCCAGCACCAACATCCCCCTCACAGCACCGTGGTGGGAAAACCTCGCTGTAGTCCGAGACAAAACAATATTCCAGACTCGGGTCTTGACTGAAAACGACCCTGGAGAGGCACAAACCCCACCTCAACCTTTGGGAATGTTCCCACAGGTGAAGCACCTCTGACACCCAGCGGGAAGCAGGAGCCCCACATTCCTTTGGGAGAAGTCAGAGCTCCAGGAACAGGTTTGGGAATTACTGGGAGACATCAAAGGCGCTGTGGACGTGCGGGACCAGAGACAGACTCTGCCACTCCAAGAGTCCCTGTTTTCCAAGGAATCCATGTGCTGCCGGCCCAGCCTGGCACAGGGAGCTCCCCACGCCCATCTCTGTGCTGGGCTTACAGGAAGTTCTGGGAATATTTCAGTCCCTGTGAGTCCTGTTGGGATTCTGTTGGGAATGCCAGCTTGCCTCGTGCTTTAGGGATAAACTGTGGGAAAGGGGTGTCCCAGGGCCCCTTCCCTCCTTCTGCTTCCACCTGTGACACTCCACAGGGAGCAACAGCCCTGATCCCAAAGTATTCCAGGGTATCTCCTCAAAGTTTCCCCTTGTTCTGTTGTTTGTACTAGAGCCTGTTTTGGGGGAGTCACAGGGGCGGGGGGAAATGTGCTGTCTTGGAATTCCAAGGAATCCTCGGAAGAGCTGAAGGGACAGGTGGATCTTTCACCTGTGCAACAAATCAAATTTCAGCCCCCTGCAGTCACTCCTTCCATGGGAATATTTCAAAGCACAGATAACACTCTGATAGGAGCCGGTTGTGGCTGGCAGGACACAGAGAAGAAATAAAACAAATAGGGAAGCAGATAAACGGGGAACCCTCGGAGCATTCCAAGGGATCCGAGGAGCAGGGACAGCTGACAGCACTGCCCAGGAACACTCCCGACTCTGCTCTGCCCTTCCCAGTGTTTTTTAGGGAGTTAAAGCACTTTACAGCTCTAAAAGCCCCTCACTGTGGCAAGAACTCGAGGCAGTTGGAAGTTTTTTTTGCCACACTTGTGTGTTTGCTCTTCCCAAGGGAGGAGAACCCGCGTGGAGCTGCCTTTCCCCCCGGGAAGGGAGGTGGCCAAACTTCCAGTTTGCCCAGCAGACCGAGGGAGCCAAAGCGGCGGCGACCTCCCTTCCCGAAGGGAATCTGCATCCCCGCTCCCGGCCCGAGCTGCCTCCCGGGACAGCGGCAGGAGTCCGAGAGAAGCTCTCGAGTCAGCAGGAGCCGGCGTGGGACAGCCGGGAGCCCCACGGAACCGGTCGGGGCGGCTCTAACAGCTGTCACCCTCGGCGGGGCACCCGCGACAGCGCGGACTGGGGTTAAAAAATAACAGGGGAAAGGGAGTGACACGGGGGGAGGGGGCACAGCCTGGCCCAGGGTAGGACCCCCGAGCAGGGGCAGAAACTGCATTCCCGAGGCCGGACCCCCCGTCTGGGGCAGGAACCGCATTCCTGGGGCAGCCCCCACCCCCATTCCCGGGCAGGACCCCCCTAGGCCAGGGCAGGAGCCCCCCCGGAGCTCTCCCGTCTCCGATCCCATCCCCGCCGCCACCGCGGGATCCCCCGGCCCCCTCGACCCCCCGAACAAAAGGGCGGCTCGGGGCAGCCCCGGGGGCACCGGCGGGGGCGGGGGGGTCCCTCTGTGTCCCGGCGCGGGCCGGGGGCGCGGGGAGGGACAGGCCCGGCTCCGCACCCCCCGCGGCCGGTGCACGTGGGGCGCGGGACCACGTGCCGGCTGCGGCGGCGGCCGCGCGGGGCCGGGGCCCGGCGGGTCCCGCGTACCGAGAGGTGGAACGGGGGGGCCCAACCCGCGGCCGCAGCCCCCCCCCACCTCACCAGCGAGAGGGGCCGGCCCGGGGGGGCTCAGATCGTGGGGGGGCCACCCCTCACCGCCTCCCCGCCCCTTACCGGAGCCGCCCCCCGCCCGCCCCGCCGTCCCCCCCGCCCCGGGCCCCGCACTCACGGTTGGCGATGTCCCCCCCCATCTTGTACTTGGTCACCACCAGGTCCTCGGCGATGGTGAGCTCGGCCGCCTCCTCCTCGCCCGACATGGTGGGAGCCCCCCCCCGAGCCCGAGCCTCCCCCGGAGCCCCCCGGGCCTGGTCGAGCCCCCCGGGCCTGGTCGAGCCCCCCGGGCCTGGTCGAGCCCCCCGCCCGCCGCCGCCGCCGCCGAGGAGCCCCCGGGACCGCGAGCCCGAGGCGCGAGCAGGGCAGAGCGCGGGCTCCACGCGGGGCACGCTGGGAACGCGAGTCCTCCACACCCCCCGGACTACAACTCCCGGCAGCCCCCGCGCGCAGAGCGGCGGGCGGGCATTTCCCGCCCCAGGACTGCAACTCCCGGCGCGCAGCGCGGCTCTCGCGAGAAGAGGCGATCTTGGCGGAAGTGGAGCGCGGGGGGCGATGGGGGATGTAGGCGGGAGGTTGGGGGGCTCCGGCATCGCGAAGCCCCCGGCGCCGCTCCCTGCCCGAGGCTGTCGCTGCCCCCGGTCCCACTCACCTCCCTCAGCCCCTTGGCCCCACCGCAGCCCCCGGGCCCCGATCTGCCCCTCAAGCCCCCGGTCCTCCCGGTCTCCCCGATCCTTCCCCCACGTGCGGTGATCCCTCCCCGTTCCCCCTCGGGCCCCCCCGAAGCCGCAACACCGACACTGTGGTTGAAATTCCCTTTTTTCTTTATTCAGTCCCGTCCCGCCCCGCCCTCGACGCCGGGGGCGATCCCTGAGACGGGGGGTCCGGGCTGACCTCCCCAACTCCGGGCAGCCCCCGAGAAACCTGGGAAAGCAGCACGGGAAAGGATTCCCGGGGATCCCCGCCCAGAGCGGGTAGGGGGTGGCTGTGCGGACCCCCCTCACCCTGGGCAGTGATCTCCCCCCCGCCACCCCTCGAAGTGCCCCCGCGGGGGGAAGGGGGCACCTCCAAACCTTCACTCCGGTTCCAGCAGGGGAATGGGGAAACCTGAAAATGAGTCTGGGGTTCTTCAGAAATCCCGTCTGACCTCGTCTGCTGCTTCCCCCCCGGCCCCACAGAGACCCCCAGCACAGGGGGAGCACCTTCAGCTGGGGGGAGCAGCCAGGGGACACCCCCCGGGCACGGTGGGAGGGGGACTCAAGGGTCCTGACCCCCTCTTCAAGGGGTCTGGGTTGCCCCCTCCCCACCACCTCCTGGGGCTCAGGATTATCTCCCCCGGCCTCGCAACCCGAAAAAAAAACCCTGCAAAGGGTGGGAGGGAGCAGGTGCCCCCCAGACCGGGCACCCTCAGGTGGGGCTCATCCACCCAGGGGGGATCCTTCATATCCAGTGTAAGCAGCCCTTGCGGGGACCCGGGGGGCGACCGGGGGGTCCCCTACGTCCGCTGGGCATCGGCCTTGGCGAAGAGGCGGCTGTGCCAATAGTCGGGGTTGTCGAAGGCACAGTCCGAGGCCTCCAGGCTGCGCAGGGGCTTCATGCAGGGGGTGGGGGGCCCGCGGCAGCCGGGGCAGCGCGGGGTCACCACGGCCTCCATCTCCTCGTAGCCCTGCTCCTCCTCCGGGGCGGGGGGCGCGGGGGTCTCCCCGGGGCGCATGTCGGTGTAGCCGTCGTGGCGGGGGGGGCTTCCCTGCGGGCGGGGTCCCGGCCCCCCGGACACGCTGCCCAGCGAGCGGCTCAGCCGCGGCTGCTTGTTCATGTACTCGTAGTCCTCCTCGTCCTGCCCGCCCCGGCCTGGGGGGGCACCTGGGGGCCCCCCTGGCTCCGAGCCCACCTCCATGTACTCGTAGCCCAGCTCCTCCAGCGAGGCCGGCCGGGGCTGGGGGGCTCCGGGGGCACCCCCAGGCCGGCGGTTCATGTACTCGTACTCCTCCTCCTCCGGCTCCGGCATCGAGCCCCCGGCGAGCTCTGGATCTGTGAGGTGGGAGTGAGACACCAGCCAGGCCCCCCCAGCCCTCCCAGGCCCCTCTTTCTGCCCACAGGGCCTGTCCAAATTTGGGTGGGGTCTCATCTGGGCTCATCCCGGCTCACAACCCTCACTCCCACCATGCAGGGATGGGTCCCTCCACCCCCAGTATTGGGAACGGGGTCCCCCCATCCCTGGGGATGGGCTACCCCCCTGTCCCTACAGCCACAGGAGCCCCCCAGCCCCTGAATCCCAACCCCTGCAGGGATGGAACCCACCCCCCAAGGAC
>NW_020958276.1:0-15682 GCF_003031625.1 Empidonax traillii | reverse complement strand
TTTTTTTTTTTTTTTTTTTTTTTTTTTTTTTTTTTTTTTTTTTTTTTTTTTTTTTTTTTTGGTGGGTAAGCAAACCTATCTCTCCTGAGTATAGCAGTTAGCAGTTAGCAGCCAGCTACAAGTCATGTGGACCATGGGCTGGCTCCTGGATCTATGTGAATGCTGAACAAGAAAATCATTAACAAGGTAAGAAGCATATCTATGAAATCACTAATTGCAATCAAACTTTCAAGACAGTCCTGGGTAGACAGATAATATCACTGAAGCCCTTGGAGCTAGGCCAGCCATTTGCAATAGCTCTATTATAAGTGCTAAGAGGAATGGTGAGTTAATTATATTCTGATATATAACAGAAAGACTAATTTAGGACTTTTACATAAGACTATGTAAAAAAGAAAAAAAAAAGAAAAAGAAGACAAGAAAGAATAATACTGCAGATTAGGAATAAACACTGCTCTTCTTTCAAGGATTTTAAGATTTTATAAGGCTTTTTTATGGAGCTAGTTAGCACCAGTGACAGCAGTTTTACTTCAAGCACAGGCATAAAGCATTGGCCCAAACAAAGACATTGTAAAACATGCATGAACAGTGAGGATCAATGCTCTACTTTTCAGTAAGGTTTTGGGGTCTCTGAGAAGCCACAGATGATACAACTGCAGAGAACAAGCCAGAAGGAAAGTATCAGATATGTGAAGAAAAACCTGTGTGACTCAGAGACAACTTGGGTAGGACAGGGAGGGGCAGGACTGCTGGGAAGAAATTGGCCAAAGGAACTACTACAATCACTGAAACTGTGCCATGTTTCTGTAAAATAAAAGAGGTTCCATCAATCAGTATTTGTCTCTGTCAGCAGCTTTTCCTAACTGAAAAAACCACAGAAGACCCCACTGTTACTAACTATGTCAAAAAGGGCATCAGGAAATGTTCTGGCATTGCAAGATGCCTGTACTGGAGATGTTTGACCATAAAACATGGATGGGTAAGAAGGGAAGACTTATCTAGAGAAAACTATCTTCTTCATGTTTATTTCTCAGCAATTATACCCTCAAATATTCTTTTTTCCAAGCCTTTCCTTTGCTACTTCTTCAGAAATCACTGATCTGGCCCATCACGCAATTATCTTCACAGTGAAAACACTACTCAGTACATCTATTCTAAGCTGTTCCTGCCACAGTTTCAGTCTGTTAGCAATCTGGTCATTTTATTTTCATTTCATATTTGTGCACTGCCTGACACAAGACAAAATCTTGGATAATGGTTTTCGATTCATATTGGCGTCAATTGAACATAACTCTGCTGGCATCAGTAGCATAATGTTGACATTTTTTAACTGTGCAAGGCCCTCAGATGGAGGGGACCTTCTGTGGTGCTATCATTTTCCAAATGCTTCAGAAAAGCTCACTCAAACCTACAGACTTGTGCTCAGTTAACCTTGGTGAAGGGCCAAACTCCCACTCACATGCTTATTGACTCTACCTCAATAGGACAGGAGGAGAAAATAGGATGAAAGACCTCATGGGTTAAGATTTTAACATGGAAATCACTCACCAGCTACCATCACGGACAAATGCATGATTAAAGATTGTGCTCAGACCCTCTTATGGGTCTGGAGTGGAACTTTTGCAGGTTGACAGTTGTGAGGATATTTCTGGATACAGAAATATAGAATGGTTTGAGTTGGAAGGGGTCTTAGGGATCCTCTAGTTGCAATTCTCCATCCATGGGCAGGGAAACCTTCCCATAATAAGCACATGCCCACACCTTTGAGGTGAGCTGGAAGCTGCCATTTCTCCTGCAATAAACCCAAGCTGTGATGGAAATTGCAGCCAGCCCCAGGGCTGGGAGAGTCTAGGTGATGTCACACAGCTTGGAGAGCCTGGGGCTGCCTTCCACCTGCTTCCCACCCTGTTTCATTTCCTTCAACACCTTGCACTCTCAGAAGCTGTCAGTTTTGAAGACACACCTCTCCAACCTGTCAAGTTGCTCATGTGAATTGACAGTTGACGAATTGCTGAGCTACCTCTGTGTCTCCTGGCCAAAGAGTCACTCAGGAGAAGGGAGACAGGCACAAAACCCTCTCTCCTCTTCAGTTCCCAGCCCCAGTGACCCTTTCAGAGCAGACAAAAAAGTTTCTCCATGTTTCTCCTCATAGTGACCTCCTGCTTTCTGGTCTCCTTGTGCTCAAGCAGAGCAGCTCCATCTGGTAATGGTTTTCAGTGGGATATCACAGTGCAAGTGGCAGGGGTGGAGTCACCCTCTAATGGACTGAGACTAGAATGAAAACTGCAATGTGATGGAGGAGGGCAAATAATCCCACATTCGACCGCTAGTTTCCTCTCAGGCAGTAAGACTCCATAGCTCAGCAAAGTGTACCTCCCGTTTGGTCCAGGTCCACAGCCCTGTGTCTGGCAGCATTAGAGCTAGTTCGTTGAGATGTTACATTTCTGGGAAAGTTTTGCTTGCTTGTTTGATTTGCTGCTCGTTGGTGTGTGGGAGGCAGTTTAACCACAACCCAGACTGCTTGGGAGTCACTTTCATGGTAAGAATCTGCCTCTTTCAGATTTCTCCTACTAACCAAAGTAGGCTGATTGTAAACAGAACAGTAAAAAAGAGGGGGAGATAAAATCTCCATGTTCTCCACGGTTTTACTGAGTAAAGCACATGATTTCAGTCACAGGAGGACACAGTTCCCCTCCTCCCTCTCCTGCTCTAAAGCAAGTGTGAAAAAGAAGCACAGTGGGGAAAGCAGCTCAGAACATAGACTGATACACTAGGACACACTTTAGGGTGTTAATAAATAGTTTCTGCTTATGGTGACAGCTTGGAACATGATGAAAATGCCTCTTGTTGATGAGGTAAGTTCATATAGGTCTCCATTTAAAGAATTAAGGGCCGTTAAATGACATTAGGAGCTTTTCAAAACAAGTAGATAGGCTTTGTTGACAGTGGGTAGTAAACCTGTGCTCCTAATAGTTAAAGGGTTGTGTAGACACAAAGAGCTTAGATGGATTTAAGGGGAGACAGAGCAAGGACAATATCCTTTAGAGACTATGAGTATAAAAAGCACATTAAACTTAAACTCCCTGAAATAGTCAATGACTAGGAAAGTGCTTGAGGGGATTTATATATGCTTGCCCTGTTTCCTTTTTCCCCTGGGCATCTTTTTGGTTTTTTGGTTTTTTTGCACTGTTTGCCAGGATATCAGTAGATATGGGATTAGGCTGATCCATAGGAGGATGTCTATGCTTTTATTAGGTTATTCCATGGTTTTGTATGACTGCAAGCTAAACACATAAATATTTAGATAAGACCAACTCTGGACAATCTCTAGTTTTGGAGACAAAGCTAAGGTCCTCCAGTCTGTTTAGAGCTTCATCCAGAAACTCATGCTGGAATAGAAAGGAGGAGTCAAAGATGTAAACATCTTCTTGTTTTGAGGTCATTCTAATCCACCACCAGAGAAAGTTTTGTGACTTTCTTGGAAACTCTAATGTCCTTTAGTTAAAAAAAAAAGTTGTTTGGGTTTCCTTGAGTCAATTTGTTCCTTGCAGCCTTTCAAAGGTCCTTCCAACCCACATTTCATCAGTGCAAAGAAGTTCTGAACTGTTGGTCATCCCACATATACACTGACTAGGGCTCCAGCTGTAAACTTCTCATACCACAAAGATAAGAGTGTCAAAAAAAATGATCATCAGTAACAGGTCTCTGTCTTCATTGTAGCCTTCAACAGTAGGTGCCTTTACATCTCCTCAAATCTCATATTTAAACTCCATGTTGAAACCTAGTGTAGGAAGGAAATGTGAATTATTTTTTCCCAGTAGTACTTTGGAGTGTGTCGGAAAGCTCAGGCAAGGCACAGGGGGCTGTTTGCTGTTTCACTCATCTCCACAGGTTAATGTCTGTTAGTGCAAGTGCTTCAGGAGAGGATGGGAGGTTGAAAGGTGATATCCCCTAAGAGCCAATGTGTTGTGTTTCTTCTACAGCAGCATGGCAACTTACAGTCTTAATAACAGCTCCTGGTCAGCTTCTTGTCTCCTATCATCTTCACTCCTACATTCCTGTGGTTTTGCTTGAAAGGAATACATGACACAAATCTATACAAGTGCCAAACATGCTCCCAGCTCCTGAGCTGAGTATTTCAGATTCAAAATAGCACAGGATAATTGCAGGGAATAGGTTTGGAGTAGCCTCAGAAGAGAAGGGGTAAAAAAGCACAAAATTTTACTGCATTCCCACTGAAAACCAATAAACACTACAGTGACAGTGACAAGAGCTGACTTGTCTCTGACACTGTCATCAAATTGTTTTTGCTAGATAGCAAAAAGTGATACATTTTTTCTCAAGGGAGCTGTTGACTTAGGCCCGATTCTAAGGAAGTCCAAGAACCTTCAGCAATGGATTATGAGGTTTATGTCTGCTCCCCCACCTTTTCTTGGAAAGTAAGTGCATTTGCAAAGCTCTCCTCTTGGACACAAATCATTCTTCCTTTTTATTATAATTATAAGACTGAGGCTCCATTGTTCAATCTACCATACAAAAAGTACTTTGATTTTGAATGTTAAAGCAGCATTAGAGATTCTGGTCTGTTCTTTCACTATCTGAAAAGTTTTAATTCATTCTGTAACAGCTTTCGCCTTCTGGAGATCTCCTGAGCAGTCCCAGCACATTGCTCATGACACATACACACAGTTCAGTGGAGAACTAAGTGACTTGCTAATGTCTGATAAACTGAAATGTTTTATTAGCAATATATTTTCTATACATCTTTTCTTATGTAATTTCCTGTGACTCACATTTTCTTTTAAGTTTTTGGGGAAAAGAGACTGACAAATGACTTGTGGTCTTGATGTAAAGCTACATTTGATGTCATTGGTCTAATCTTTGAGAATTTTTACATGCAAAATTGCACACTAAATGAATATTATGACTGTAAATTAAAATGCTCAGAATTTAGGGACTGTTCAAGTTTAATTTTCCTATTCAATTTTCATTCGTTCTCTTCATTTGTACATATGCCCTCAAATACAAATCAGTATTCTATTTTTAATTTGGAGCAAACCCCTTCAGTGACATTATAAAGCATGGAATAAATTGTCAAAAAGTTCTTTCCCTGACATTTTTGGTCAGTGATCATCTGGCCAATATCCCTTTTGCTCTTCTATGGCATTTATCACTATACTTGTATATACATATATATGTATATATGTATATATACAGAGAAATAAAAAAGTAATCTGTTTTTTCAACACCTACTTTCCTCTGTAGAGGACTGATACTAAAATCTGGTATATACATTCACTCTGAACATCCCTTATGAAGTACTATGCCCTTGCTTTTCTGAACATACCAGTGATCCACCTCCTTTGCCTGGAGGACAGCTTACTATTGATATAAAATACAACTGGACATACTGAGCATTTCTGACAAGTAGATCCTCAGTGCCTGAGTTAAGCATGCAGACATTGAGGAAAATACAATTATG
Source organism: Empidonax traillii (assembly GCF_003031625.1). Lineage (NCBI taxonomy): Eukaryota > Metazoa > Chordata > Aves > Passeriformes > Tyrannidae > Empidonax > Empidonax traillii. The sequence continues at coordinate 10,200 of NW_020958276.1, read as the reverse complement.
AGGATTGCATTGAAGTTTAATTTTGAAACTTAATATTTTCAGTATGCTGGAAGACTTTAATTTTTGCCATCTCTTTTTACAGAAACAGTTTCCTTTGCATTGATGAGACAGACAGATAATGGAAAGACTGATGAAAACAAAAAAGAATATGAATTAAACCAAACGTGAAAAAGATGATGGATCCTCAGGTTCCTTCAGTGATTAGATGAAAGTATTTCTCTCTTTTGATTAATGGAAGTTCTTTCATTGACTGTAATGACAGGTAGATGAAATCTCATGGGACATAATGCCTCATTTCTGTGCAAAGTTCGTGCTCATTTACCTTGATAGAGACTTATATTAGAAACCAAAATCTCTTACAAAGTTCCCTTAGGAGCCTCCCCATACTCCATCCCTTTAATGAAGTTTTTCAAGTCTCCCTTTTCAGAATTTCTCAGACTGAACTGTGGCTCTGCTTCCCGCTGCTGAATCCCATTTTGCTACAATGGTCTAAGGGAAAGGCATCCAAACTGCAAGGGTTATAAACTCATGGATATAATCAGCCACCCATTATGGTGCTACTTGACCCTCCCACTTCCTCCAGATCTGTAACTTATTAGACGTCTTGGCCAAAAGCTAAGGGTTTTGTAAGTATTGTCTCTAATGCATAAGAGGAGATACTAGAGAAGGTCAAAGGACTTGAAAGGAAAGAATGGCCAGTGCCCCTCCGGAAGGGAGCAGTGTCTTGTGACATCATAGGGCATTTGCTTCATACCTGGGAAAATAGCCAGCACCTTCTCTCCCCTGCTATTGATGCATGGAATGAATACATACTTTTGAGACAAACTTTATCCCAGACATATTTAAGTCAAAGTTTTAATAAAAAGAATTTACTTTGATCTGGGTGACTGTGACACACAGGATATGCACAAAGTCATTCCATCTCCAAAGTTTTATTAATTTTAAAATGTTGACATATTAAAGCCGCTGTTGAGTATAAAAAAGTCTGCCACAAATAACAAAAGTCTAAAGCCTCAAAGAGTAAAATATAAGTATTATTTGTCTTGCAGTTGCAGCAAGAAACATGATTGGGCTCAAGACATCATTGTGTGAGGTAGCATGCAAAAAAAGAGTGATCCCCAAGCAGGGAAGATTAAAGCTGAATTTCAGAGAGGAAGGAAAAAGACACGTAGAAGTGAGATAGCTGAAATATTCCATGAAGTTTTTGGAGCTGATTAAGAAAGTAGTCACCAATTTCTGCACGTAGGTCTTCTTGGGAAGATAGTAGCTGCTCTGTCAGCACCCACCACTGACTCCAGGCAAATTCTGGATCTAAAACAGAAATCAGTCATAAGAAGAAAAAGCCAAACATATGAAGCAAAGTTATAATAACCTGGAGATGACCAGTCTATTCTGGTTTTAATAGGCATATGTATGCAAACTTCTGAGTCAGCTGGCAGGACAGGCTTGTGAACCAGGAGCTTGGGAGTGAGATGAATGAGGTTGTACTGTGAGCTGGGCTCTGTAGCTGGGGGCTATCCCAGCCCTTATGCTCTGTGGGCTGGCACAGATGGGACTGTGTGTAGCTCACCAGTGAATTATACATTCTGTTAAATGAGCCATAGAAAATCCCTGTTTATCTGGAAGGGCATTGAAATGAGCAGGAAACATGCACTAAAAATCTTTGATAGGAATACTGGCTTGAAGTAGTTTAATCTGGATATCAATGATCCCCACACTCTTTCCTCAAGCTTACTTGACTATGTTTAACCCTAGAAGTATCCAGAGTCACAATTCCTGTGAGATAATAAACACTGCACTGGAAAAAAAAATGAGCGGTGGGAATGATTTGCCCCACTTGGCACAATAAATCTGTGTGGTGGATGCACAACAAGGCCTTTGTCCTCAGCACCCTTCCCAGGAACAGGTGCACTGTCTAGCATAAGCATTCAAATAAACACAAATGACACCAGGCCAGGAACACCTTCAGGTGTTGCATGTTGCCTTTTTTTCTCTCAGGATTGTCCCTGGGGTGGTGTTGGTCCATGTTATGTGGTACTGGCACAAATCCTGGTGCAGGTGGGTGCTTAGCGAGGCTAGAAACCAGTCCCAGGAATTCCTGTTGTTGGAGACACCTTGCTCTGAAGGTGAAAGATAACCAAGGCTTCAGTTTGGGGCCAATCTATGCCAGCTCACCTTGGTACCAGATGTTGGTCCCAGAAATATTCAGTTTACTAATATATATGCAATTTAGACAGCACTGTTAATCTGGATTCAATTTATTCTGTCATTGTCGTTCTAGGGCAAGCCAAAGCAGATAATCAGAGACACAAACGTACTAGCACAGAAAGATCTATATTAACCACAAGTGGAAAATATTCTCATGCCTATTCAATCCTCCTTAGAGTCAAGATTCACACATTTAAGTTAAGCCTTTGTATTTGTTTCCTTGCATCCATATTAGCCCTTATTCTGTTGTGCTTCTACGGAGGAAAAATTTAACAGAAAGTGTGGTAAGAATGGAACTGAACAAAAGGTCCCTTGTTTCTGCAGGTATGGATTAGTCCTTGCAGAAGGAAGAGAGATGAAAGCTGTTATAAGTGTTAAGAGGATTTTTTGGGTGATACTTTTGAGATGCGTGTACGTATGCCTTGTGAAAAAGAATTTGGTGTTAAGAATAAGAAGCTTCAGAAGCTGAATTCTTTCATTTATCCATAGGTATGTTTTGAATAGGTTTCCCATACTGCTCCATCCATGTGTTACCATCTGGAAGGGGGTTAAAAGTCTATCCACACTTTAATTCTATTCTTTTAAAAAGAAATAGATAAAACATATTGTACAGCTTTGTTTCCAAAGTATGTTTGCAGAACATTTTTCTTCCTCTCTAAATAATATAGTCAGTTCATGGAGAGATATTTTCAGAAAATAAAACCAGTCCAAAACCTATTTTTTAGATATATAATGAAAACCAGTTGCAGATAAGAACAAAAAACAAAGTAATTTTTTAAAAATAATTTAACTCTCCCAAGGAGAGATTAACACTTGGCAGTGGGCTCTCAGATGGACAAGTTGTGCTGTTGCACAGGTTATGTGTCCTTTGATCTCAGTACTGAACTTCTCTTTCTACTCTGTACTGTACTGAAGATCTCTGATCCCTTGGTATTCTCTGCAGCTTTTAAGAGAGGCTGAAATCCCCAGTTAATTTCTCGAAGCACCCTGTAATTTTCAAGTTCAGACCTCAGCATCAGGTCTTAAGAGTTTGTTTTATGACAGAAAAATCACCAGTGCTTTTGGTGTGACAAGCCTGAAATGTAACCTTGTGACACACCATTTTTAGGTGTTCAAGATGGACACAGACTGGGTGTTGTGGCCTAAGATTTAAGAGACTGTAGAAGTTCAGGGCAAGCAGGGTAGTTTTGAAACCCAGAGCTCTTAACAAACCATGCAAATATATCCTCAGACAGAAGGACTCAGCGATACACTGCCTGGATTTATCCCCCTGCTGCTTTTTGCAAATCCTTTATATCACAATTGGAGTTTCACATTTAATCTAGCCCTTTTGTCATTTGCCCAGGTCCTCTGGGATCTGACAGGAATTATGTGCAAGCCCTATTGCCAAGGAAAAAGGATGTTGCCTCAGGACAGATTCTGGTTTAGAGGGCTTGTCTCTGCCAGTCAGCTTCCTGAGACTTCTGCTCTGTGCACACCAACCAGAGTGTTCTGGCAATACCTGGGCTCCTGGATTGCAATGAACCTTAAGCACTTGTTGCTGACTCAGACTTCAATCCCTGTCTGCTGCCCACCCAGGAATCCAGTTTAGTCATTCTGGGATGTGTCCTTCCAGCCCCATCACTGCATTGTGGGTTTGTTTCAACTCATGCCCTGGTTGTATCAAGAGGGAAGCAGGGCAGGCATGAAACATTCCAGCCAGGTCCAACCAGGACAGCGGGAATGCAGGGCATGTGGTGGGGCATGCTAAAGCATGAACCTGTGCCCCAGCCAGACATGCTTTGTGCCTCCTAACATGTAGGTGCTTCAGGGTGACTCAGAGAGCTGAAGGCAGTGCTGCAGACACCCAGGCTGATTCGCTCTCTCAGCCTCAGTGTCCCTTCCACAGCAGCTTGGGGATTTTCCTTACTTACTAAGTAATGATTCAAGTCCTTGCATGAGAATCCTGGGTTAATGGGAGCCCCATAAATGCTATAACTAGATCACTTGCTCGTTAACTCTCATGCTGTAATGCACTTAGCCCTGAGAAACAAAGAGGAGTTACTACAGCACAGAAGATGTCAGCTCCATCAAGGCAGATGGATAATGGCCCTTCCTTTTATTCAGCTGGCAGAGACCTATTTTATCTGAGCAAAGATGCTGGGATCCTATTTTTCAGAAAAGAAACATACCTAAGGTTGACTGCAAGACGTGAGATACTACACAAGAAAAGAGACTTCACTAAGAGATTCCTCAGAGACAGGAGATGCCCAACAGGCCTTATCTGCCCTTTACAGGATACTAAGATAGGTTCTGATCACAACAAAGTGATGATGTAAAAGACTTTTGCCCCTTCTCTCGATGCCTCCTGCCACTCACACTCAGCAGTTCACATGTTTTGTCTTCAGTATTTGAAAAGCATTTTTTTCCAGTTGCTTATGGGAGCATTTGAAATAACTGAAGAAGGTAAAAAGACATTTTTATAATTTTATTTCTTGCAGATCAGGACCCTGATGCAAATTAGGCTAACTTGCAAATCTCTAGCTATTTTGATTTATGTGGAAAATCTTCTTCCATCTTACTGCACCATATATCATAATAACATATGACTTTGATAGCTGTGTTCAGACAGCAGGTGACTGCAACAGCACAGGGAGGATGTGGTGTATTTGCAACAGTGATGAATAATGTGTGGGATTTTAGTCAGTAGAGTGGTTGGAAACTCAGTTTTACTGTTTATTATAAACCATATTCCTCTTGGATGTAAGCTCATCAAAATGATTGAATTAGCCCAAACCTTACTGCTCTGTGATCATTCACCAGCTGAAATCAACTGAATTATCTTCCCTTGTTTAAATGCTTTTCTTCTCAAAATGAGGATGCAAGGAGTATTAGTGTATTCTGATAGGGATTTCTTTTGAGTACAGAAGATGTTGTTCTGTAAATACTTATTTAAAAGGGCAATTCCAGCTGAATTCCTTAAGCATTCATGTCTGAATTAAAACCATGATCCTATTATAACATCACAGTTTAAAGTTTTCTATTAAATTTCCCTTTTTCGATGGATTTAAAAAAAAAATCTTTCATAAAGGTTTTCAGCCAAAAAAAGTTTTTATACTAGAAGAAAGTTTCCCTTGTTCTCAGAGCAAGATGGGAGGAGATGGTATAATCTCACCATTCCAGCAATTTGGTTACGTTTTATCTTGGTTTGGTAAAGAAAAAGTGTCTTGTTCCTTTGCCTAAGTTAACAACTGTATTTCTATTCATAGCACACTGCAGGACTTCTTGAAATCTGTTCAAGTGCCATCAAAACTTTTTTGTTGATTCTTCTGCATATAATATTGCAGAAGAAAAAAAAACTTACAGCATTTTCTGTATTTGAGAAGTAACAGAAACCTTTTCAGCAGAATAGCAAAAGGAACTGTCTTTTGAATAGACCCTTCATTCCTTTCCAGTAGTTCATTCATTTCTCCTATCTTTGTAATTTTACACTGTCAGTCCTTATAATCTTTCAGCTTGCAAGAATAAAGGCAGGAACATCAATTTTGTGGATGAGCTTTTGGAACTGTGTTAGAGTAGCTTCTTCCTGTATATCTAAAACTAGTTTTCTTTCCCTCATGCAAGTTTTAATTTGGAATTTCAGATATGCCACTGTGTTTATTCACACAGATCTGAACATTCCATCTGTAATTGGAAGTTTGAATAAACTATACTGAACGTGCAAGTTAAACTAAGTTTGTTCCTGAAGTTATAATGCAATTAGTTATTAATTCAGCAAGGTGCTTAAGCACCTTTTAATTCCTTTGAAGTCAATTAGACTATTCCCAAGCTTACAGCTATGCCTGAGTTTAAAAGTTTCTCATTGAACAAAGTGTTATTGATTGAATTTTAAAAGCTAGAACCACAAATTAAATGTAAGAAAATTTTACCAGGGTTCAGAGATCTAAAGAGTGATTAAATCCTTGTATGAGTTGAGGTGAACTACAGAAACTCAGTTATAACCTAAATAAAAAAGTGGCTGTATGCAAATTGTTTCCATGTCATTGTTCATTATTGTCTCTAGACCAGATGCTGCTCTACTGATGATTTGCTGGGCTATTTTATTACTTCCTTTACTGCCTTTGGGAAAAGTTTTGCAAGCTCTTTGACAGAATCCTTCCAGGAAACAAAATTATCGTCTAAGCACCCTAAAATGTGGAGATGAACAAACTCACGTTGCTGTAAATATCATAAAAGTTAGGGTACAACTGCTGTAATTATGGAGCTTTCTTGCAGATGGTAAAGGCCACAGACCTGCTCTTTCTCATTGTAGGAGTATCCTGTGATAGGTGAGAATCAGCCTGGTAAACCAAGGTTTCAGACATCCCAAATTAAACAAAATGCAGGAATCTTATCTCTGGGTCTGTGTGCCAACTCACATTTCAGACAGTAAAGTCCTCTGTACCCTCCTAACTGAGATGCAAAGTTCTCTCTTCCAGATGGATAAAAAACTCTCCAAATGTAAATTTGTGTGTGTGTATTGCTCAGCATGGTCATGGCTGGTCTCTTCACACCTGTGTCAGGACTTCTCTCTTTTGTGTACATACCTAGCTGAAGAGTAAGGAGAAGTGTCACAGATGAGTGTTTTGAGGTCACTTAAAGAATCACCAGCAAAGGTATTGGCAAAAGCAGGTGAAAGAAAGAAAAGGGGTGGTGGTGGTGAAAAGGATAAGGGTAGGAAAGGGTGAGGATACAAAGGAATAAGGAAGACCTTCCTGTTGAGTCACAAGGTTTAGAGTAGACCCTCTTGCTAATCTGAGACATGGCCAGCATTAATGTCTAAAGGTTTAGACATTTAACAGCGCTCAACTGATAGCTTAAGTAAAAGACTTTAACAAAGGATTCATACAGAATTCACTATGCCACAACAGTAACTCACTTACAGGTCTAACTTAATTGAAAATCTGAAGTACTTGAGGATCTTGGAGAGCAACATTCCATTCATAGTCCAGTTGCTATAGCTTATCCACACTTGAATGAACACAGACCAAAGGAGTATCTACAAAGTACCTGTGAAAAATGCCCCTCAAATTCGAAGTTCTCACATTGGTTGTCTTTGCATCTTTCCAATGGTTGAAGGAATGGGAGTATTGTTCCAGGATCTGTTGCTATTGTTCAGTGCTCCTTCATGTACAGCAACCTTGAGAGTTTGCTGGCTCTGAGAGGTGCCCACTCAGAGGGAGGTTGCTGGCTGCAGCCTGCTGCAGTCTGGGAGAGCTCTAAGGGTCTCACTTTGGACTGCTGTTTATAAGGTCACAAGGGAGCTGGCTTTAGTCATAGTAATTTTCCATCCTGGCCACAATTTGGCTCGGTAACTTCCTTTGAAGGTTCAATAACTAAAATATTATTCCACTTGGGTTGTTATTCAGGCAAGAAAAATAAGTTTCTGAGGCTTTTCCTTAAAAAACAGGTGCTCATTAAATGCAACTAGTTGCTTGGAGCAGAGAATGTTTCTGATAAGCTCAAGAGGAGCTTGACCCAGGTGCTGTTCATCAAGGCCGAGGACTAACGAGCATTTCTCCCATCATGGTACAGAGAGAGGGATGCATCACTACAAGTCATACATGAAACTGGAAAAAGGAAAAAGAAAAAAGGAAATTGAATACAAAATCACACACATTGTAGCTGGCAGCCAATGAAGTGAGTTATTAAAGTGAATTCTATACTGAATTTTGCACAAGCCAGTCTCTTTCTGAGATTAATCAGAAAAAAACCTGTGGTCAGGTCAGATCCCTGACCCTCTCAGAGTTACTCACATGGTTAACCATAGCACAGTGAAGCTCTGGGGTAACTTCAGCTGGAGTGCTCTAAACGTCTGGGAGAACATTCTACCTCCTTCCCTATACTGATCAAACACGTCTTCCTGTTCTGATTGAAGTCCCTGACCAGTATAAATGTTAACTAGCAAGAATAACATTCACATAACCATAATCCACACATGGTAATCACAGTGCACGAATTTTGATCATAACAGTTTGTTAGATTTGATCCACAGGTTTTGGCATTTTGTGCTTTCTGGTTTCTGGGAATACCCAAGAGGTACAGATTTTCAACAAGTGCTGATAAATCCAATACAGTTTGGCTGAGATGTACCAGCAATGTGCACTCGCTGCAGGTTCCTTGATGGAAATTGTAGCACACAAAGAAATAAGTGGCATGAGATCAGTGGAAGGAAGGAAATGGATCCTCCAAAATGTTGGCAGGCAAGAGGTAGGTGACCAGCAGATGCTTTTCCAGGAGAATGGTGTGTGAAACAAAAGCAGGGAGCCTTCTGTACCTGAACAAAGGAGATGATATAATCTAGAACGACAGAAATGTAGGCAGATGCTGGACTAGTTGGTAGGAATTTTCTGTGCCATCCAAGGGCTAAATTAGAGCTGTACAATCCCCTCTTGGTGATTCAGGGAGGGGAACAGGAAATATTTCAACATGCTATTTCAGGTTACACGGAATGAACCAAACACATGTTCCTTATAAGCATCTGAGTTTGCCACCGTGCTCAGTGTATCTACCAAGTAATCAATCAGTTGGAGAGCTCTTGACAAGGCACACAGTCAAAAGTGGTATGAGCAAGGGGATTGTGCAGTACACAGTAAAAAGAACTGGCTAAGTGCAGGTAATGAGGAGTGTGGGATTATGACCTCTTGGCTCAGACTTCAGGAGGTTCCTGATATGTGCTGGGCTGTCTGCCACTACTGACATTAATCCAGTGGTCAATCCTCTGTCAAATAGAGCTGTGTGATTGGGCAAGGTAGAGACAGTAAGACTGCAGGAGGACTTGGGACCATCCTGAAGCCCTTGTGTGGGTAACTGCACCCTGAAGGGCTGGGAGAGAGGAGTCAGAGGGTCTCTGAGACACCTGGAAAGATGTCACTTCTTGGAATGTTGGTAGTGCCCATTGGATAGAACAGTCCACTGAAAGAGCAAGACCTGAGGAGGAAAACAACCTAATTCCCCAATCTGCCTTCTGCCATTTCTAATTCTCACCTAACTATTTTATAACCTTAGAGTGAAAGTAGTTTCACCTTTGATGAAGAGGAATAATTTCTGCTAATGTGGTGTAGTGGGTTTGAATCTAGGCCTTCCTTGGTGATCAGGTTGTAACCAAGGAAGCAAGGTCATGTTCCCAGTATTCCATACAATTTTACGTAAGCAAGAGTATAAATAAGGAGAGAGAGGAAGCTCTCGCTCTCTTTCTTCCGGCGGACCCAAGGTGGAGGTAACTCTACTATCGCTCTGCCCGGGTGAGGGAGTGAGGCCTGGCACGTCTGGTTGGCCTTGAGAGGCGGACAGTACTGTGGTAGCTGTGTGGGGTGGCTCGCTTCCTCTCGAGGGGAGTATTTAACTTTTTGTCCCTTTTTGTCCCTTTTGTATCCCTTTTTGTCCTTTTTTCCCTTTTCCCTTTCCCTTCCCTTTCCCTTTTGGGGAGTTCCCTTTTGTTGGTAGTGTGTATATAGTTTTCTTTATATATATATATATATAAATTTAAAATTCATTCGGTTTGGGTTCTTTTGGTTTTTTTTTTCCGGTCGGCTGGGAGAAAGTGAAAGGGAGGGGGAAGGTTTTGTCCCCGGGGTCCAGGGACTTGGCTGGGAGCCAAGTCCAACCTGGGACATGTGGGTTTTCATGATGGTTGTGAACCTGAACCAGGGGGAGTACAGCACTGCTGAAAAAGCCACTGGATTGGTGGCAGATGGGCATAATGGTGATGGGGAGGAGCTCCCATTTACCCAAATCACTGATGCTGTATAAGCCGATGGAGATCAAGAGGTGACAGCTTTGCAGGCTACATGCTCCATGAAATAGGGAAATATTTGGTAATCTGGGGTCTGACAGCCAGAACAGTGTAAATATTTGTACTCTTGAACTGCGTGATGTTGATTCTCCATCACTGCTGAGGGTAACAAACAGAAAATTTTTGAGATCACCACAGACTCTACGTTGTTTGGCTATTCACAGGACTAAGCCAACAGA
>NW_020958275.1:50033-53834 GCF_003031625.1 Empidonax traillii | reverse complement strand
GTCCAGTTCTGGGCCCCTCAATTTAGGAAGAACATTGAGGGGCTGGAGTTTGTTGAGAGCAGGGCAATGGAGCTGGGCAAGGGTCTGGAGTGCATATCCTGTGATGAGCAGCTGAGGCAGCTGAGGTTCTCCAACCTCCAGAAGAGGAGGCTCGGGGCTGACCTTCTCACTGTCCACAACTTCCTGACAGGAGGGTGGATCCAGGTGGGGCTCAACCTCTTCTGCAGGGCAACAGGTGATTGGACAAGAGGACATGAGGACATGCCTGTCAGGGCATGATTGTCAGGGAAAGGATCAGGATTTTTTGGACAGAACCAGGTATTAGGTATTGACATGGGCTGCCCAGGGAGGTGGAGGATTCACCGTGCCTGGAGGTGTTTAAGGAAAGACGACATGGCAAACTTAGTGCCATGGTCTGCTTGACATGCTGGGGAGGAGTGGTAGACTGGATCCCTGTTGATCTCCAAAGTCTCTGCCAACCTCATGGATTCTGGACTTCTGTGCCATCCCAGCCTTTGGGACAGCGTGCTGGTGGCTCAGAGGCTCCGTTCTTGCCTTGCCTTGCCCATCTCCTGGGTGCCAGGCAAGGGCCTTGAGCCATCCCAGCCTTTGTGGGACAGCGCGGGGGCTGAAAACTGTCAGCGCTCCATCCCCGTGCACAGAGCCTGGGCAGAACTTGGCTGGCAGGGACGGCACAGACTGTGCAGAGGGGTCAGCTCGTCCCACAGCAGCACGATGCCCAGCCAGGGCATCTCCTGGCTCCTCAGGCTCTCTGTGCTCCTGCTCTTGCCTGGCACACTCGAGCCTTGTAGCTTGTGCTGGATGTTTGAGTGAAATGCTTTTTCCTTGGATGTATTTTGCTCCTGTAAAAGCTTTTTGGCAAAATATCGTATCTTTATCACTTCATTGTGTGACTCTTTCTCTGGAGGTTAATTAGAGGTTATAAGAAAGCAAAAGGCTTTTGAAAAGTCTTAAATAAAAAATACAAATACTCTGGGCAGTTTACAGCTTAATCCAGAGCACAACACCCTCTTCTCTTTGGAGGTGCTGTCCCAGCAGCCTCTGTAAAGAGATGAGCATTCCAGGTGAGTTGTGGAGGCAGCAAGGAGGAGCAGGGGTCCAGGGAACTTTCAGAAATGCCACAGAATATTTCCTTTTCTTCTCCAAGGTGTGCCATGCAGTGAGAGCCGCAGGCTCTGACTCTGGTGGCCACCAGGGACTCGAGGACCTCGGTGCACTTTGGAGACAGTGAGTGGGGGAATTGTTGGGGTTTGGCCCATGTGCAGCTGAAGTTGTGCATTGCTTTTTGTTTCCTTTCTTGGAGCGGATGAAGAGAATAGGCCAGTGACTGCAGGAACCTCTGAGGCAGCCAAAGGGACCTGGGGACCTGCTTTTGGAAGATGGAGTTACAAGCCCAGCTCTCTGTCAATGGCTGGGATCCAGAGAGGGGATGAGAGCCGGGAACAGGCTTGGGAATTGCCAGAAGGGCTTTTGTAATGAGCACAGGGGAAGGGGATGTCTAAGAAGAAGTCGATTAGGAGAGGGAAGCCTAAAGGCACAGGTTTGTCCCCACCATTAAGGTGTTCAGGGTAGAGAGGAGAATCTTCCCCACATAAGATTCTTGTGCATCCCTCTTTGCAGTTCTGACAGATCCTTCTTGTCAGAGGTCATTCTTTAAGTGTTTTTTTCTTCTTTCTTTCGAGGTGGGATGTGAGTGGTGAGGCAGACTATCAGCACTGGAGGGTAGAGGATCAAGGTTAGTATTTTACTGACAGTCACGTTACTTTTGGCAGGTTGTATTTTTGTGAATCCAGGCACATCCCTTGTCATTTGTTTTTTTTTTTTTCCTGGTGTTACACAACCTTACAAGTTGGACGAAATGGCAAGGAGGTCCTTGCAGTAAAAGGTCAGTGTTAAAGAACTTCAGATGGAAAATTTGGTCAGAATGTTGCACTCTGAGGGGATCTGTCAGTTTGTGCCTTTGCCTCTGTGATTTTTTGCAGTGGCCTTCTGTATTCCCAGAGGAGCAGAGCCAAAAAATGTCATCGGGGCAGCCATGCTGTCCCTCCTGTGTGCCATGGGCCCCTTTGTGATGCCATTCTCCATTCCAGAATGGTCCCTGACAACCAAAGAGACAATGACCTAAACACCCACATGGCAACCCCACCCCTGTGCAATGGGCCCCTTTGTGATGTCACAGCCTATTGTCTCCATTCCAGAATGGCCCCTGGCAAACAAAGACCCAGCATCTTGTACCCCACAGAGTATCTCAGCCCTCTCAACTTGCACCCCTTTGTGATGTCATAGTCTCTCCTCTCCATTCCGGAATAACCCCTGGCAACAAAAGAACCGATGCCCCACATTGTCAGAATGCAGCCCCAGCTGCCTGCCATGGGCTTCTTTGTGATGTCACGGCCTATCCTCTCCAATTTGGAAAGGCACCTGTGTAACGGGGTGAGTTTGAAAGGATGCCGAGATGGAAAACCGAGACACTGCTCAAAGATCAACAATAAATCCAATATTTATTACAGAAAGTGGCCAAGTAAACGGGAACCCAAGAGACAGGAGAGGAGAGGAGTGAACTGAGCCCTCAGGGAAACCCCCACTCACTCAGGTGTGTTTTACGAGGTTGTCTTACCCACCCCAGGATAATCAGAATTCCCCCCAGCAGAGGCTGCATCCTCGGAGGGTCAGCAGGCTCACAAAGAGAGCGGCGTCCCCACAGAAAGCAACGTTGTCCTTCCTGTGAAGCTTGAGAGCCCCGAGCACGAGCCACCTGCATTTTTATCCACTGAGCCGGGGACATCTCCCTGGGCCGGTGTGGCAGCACCGCCCAGCCAGAGGCCCTCGGTCCCTCCCCCGTTCTGTGAGTGCCCCCCTTCAGCCCTGCGGGAGAACGTGGGGATTCCCCTCGCACTTGTGCTGCTTCACCCAAGGGGTCTGATCTATTTGGGTCTGGGGGCTTTACTTCATCTTCTCCTCTTCGGTTTCTCCTTCAAATGACCCCTACAGACAACCAGCCAATCACAGACCATCAATTAAAACAGTTTATACAAGAAACTCTCTCTCCAAGGACGAAGCTCCCATTTATCAGTGAACTTGGCAGGCAAAGAACAAAACTTGTGCAGGTGGCTGGGCCAAACACAGACCCAAAAATATCAACAATCCCTGATACACCTGCCCTGATTTCTGTGTTGAAGATGCTTCTTCAGCCCTTCTCTGGAGCTGCAGGGGCAGTGCCTGTGTGCAGAGCTGGAGGGAAGAGACTCCCAGCACAGCAGCACAGCCAGGGACAAGGGCACTTGTCCTTTCCACATCTGGGCTTTGGGAAAGGCTGGGGAAGGTTGGGAAAGGTGTTAACAGGGTGGTTTTGCCTGAGGTGTTAAACATGGGAGCGGCTCTATCTTCCCAATTCCCAAGAGAAGAGATGGCAGAAAGCTGCCCTGCAGGTTGGATTTGAAGGAAGAGGAAAAGAGACCGAGGGGAAGGGGTTTCTCTCCTGGAGGGCAGGGCTGTCGTTCGCTTGCAGGAGCCCCGCGCTGGAATTGTCAGTCCCACTGCCAAATTGGAATCTGGACAAAGATTCCTGCCAGACAAAAGGTGGCAGGACACAAAGCTCTTGCTGCCCATGGAGTGCCCGGGGTGGCCCACCAACTGCACCTGAAACCCGAAGGTTCCAGGCTTTCTTTCCTGGGGGAAAGGCCGTGACTTCCCAAAGAGTCCCCTGGCAGATGGGTGGGGCTGCACTGTGGGGGTGTGGGGCGTTGGTTCTTTGGTTTCCAGGGGCTATTCCAGAATGCA
>NW_020958275.1:46205-47666 GCF_003031625.1 Empidonax traillii | reverse complement strand
ATGATGTGGAAGGGGTGAGAGAGGGGAAAATGTGGGGGTTGGGACCCCTAAACTGATCTGGGAGGGGCTGGGGATTGAGGACCATGAGCTCCCAACTGACTATGGGGAGCTGGGGATTGCTGAATCCAATCTCAGCCTTGGGTTATGCCAGCAGGTTCAGTTCAGAGGAATTACAGAGGTGGGACTGAACCACTTTTGTCCCCCAGGGCTTTAATGATGGCCATTCAGATCTATTGATAGAAATGAATTATTTAGGGTTACAAATGATCAGAGAAAGATCTTCATCAGAATTATTTACTGCACAATAGAAACACTACAACTACCAGTAGGACAGCATAAGATAGGACAGTGCTCTACACTAAAGCAATTGTTGAAGCAATTCTACTCAACCTGGCACCAAAGCAAGAATTATTCATTAGAGATGGATGGAAGTCCCCCAGACCAACGCTCGGGGGGAGATCTCTGCTCTCAACCTCCAGCACTGACCTTGGGGGGTCCCAGCCAAGGCAGGAATCTCCACACACCCCCCAAGAAGGGTTCTGTTGGCACAACTTGCCCCTGGCAAAGGGGACTGGCCCTTTCTAGTGGAAAGGGATGGAGTGACAGTCACTGGACTCCAGGGGTTGCCTCACCATCAGGGGGGTCATTCGGGGTGGGAGCAGCAGCCGAAGCTCTTCCTGCAGTCGGGGCATTCCTAGGGCCTTCCCTTACTGGTGGGTCTGTTGGTGTCTGGTCAAGTGGGAGCTGGTGGTGAAGCTCTTCCCACACTCCCCACACTTGTAGGGCCTCTCCCCGGTGTGGATGTGCCGGTGGCTGATGAGGGTGGAGTTCTGGTTGAAGCCCTTCCCGCAGTCGGTGCAGCGGAAGGGCCTCTCCTCTGTGTGTATCCGCTCATGCCTGAAGAGAGTTGAGCTGCGCTGAAACCTCTTCCCACATTCCCCACACGTGTAGGGTCGTTCCATAGTGTGGATGAGCTGGTGTCGGATCAGGGTGGAGCTGTCCCTGAAGCTCTTCCCACATTCCCTACATGTGTAGGGCCGTTCCCCAGTGTGGATGTGCTGGTGCCTGAGGAGGTCGGAGCTATCCCTGAAGCTCTTCCCACATTCCCCACACGTGTAGGGCCGTTCCCCAGTGTGGATGTGCTGGTGCCTGAGGAGGTCGGAGCTATCCCTGAAGCTCTTCCCACATTCCCTACATGTGTAGGGCCGTTCCCCAGTGTGGATGTGCTGGTGCTTGAGGAGGTCGGAGCTCTGCCTGAAGCTCTTCCCACATTCCCCACACGTGTAGGGCCGTTCCCCAGTGTGGATGTGCTGGTGCCTGAGGAGGTGGGAGCTCTTCCTGAAGCTCTTCCCACATTCCCAGCACCTGAAGGGCTTCTCCCTGCTGGGAGGCTGCTCAGGGACCACCAGCTCGGAGCTCCGGCTCAAGCTCCGGCCGCCTTCCCGGCACAGGACGGCTCTT
>NW_020958275.1:43370-44700 GCF_003031625.1 Empidonax traillii | reverse complement strand
TGACCATAAAAAGCTCCAAAACACCAAGATTCAGCCCAGAAAATCCCAAACCACTGAAAGTCAGGCAAAAACTCCTCAGAAATAGTGAGATGAATCCCTGTGAAAACTTCAGTAAGTAAAGATTGAGAAAAAAAACCAAAACTGACCTCGGGCTCAGGATGCAGCTGCAAGCACAGATTGCCCTGCAAAGTCTGCAGGGAGTCAGTCGAGCTCTGGAGAGCAGATTGTGCCCCAGGGATGGGATTGCAGAGGGGCCCTCAGGTCCCCAGGTGAAGCAGCAACCAGCAATAGACACAGAAGTCTCCCCCAAGGATTTCTGGGGGAGTGTCCTGGAGGGAGGGGACAGTGCTGAGGTCTCCCCTGAGCCTCCTCTTCTCCAGGCTCAACAACCCCGGCTCCCTCAGCCTCTCCTCACAGCACTTGTGCTCCAGTCCCTTCCCCACCCTCCCTGCTCTTCTCTGCCCCTGCTCCAGCCCCTCCATGTCCTTCCTGACCTGAGGGGCCCAGAGCTGGACACAGCACTCCAGGGTGGCCTCCCCAGCACTGAGTGCAGGCCAAGAATCACAGACCAGGACAGACCAGGACCCCCTCACTGCCCCCTGATCTCTCCTGGAGCTGGGCCACGTTGTCATGGGACACCTGAGCTCCCCCCAGTGCCCCCAGTACAGCCCAGTGTGTTCCTGTGCCAGGGTGCCGGGTGATCCTCTTTTAGGGAGGTTGAATGCAGATTTGGGGGGTTTTGGGGAGCTTTGGGTGCATTTGGGGCAGCTAAAAGGGGTCTTGGGGGCATTGGAGGGGTCAAAAGGATCTGTGGGGAGAGAGGATTAAAGAAAAAAGGGTGGTTAGAGGACATTTGGGGAAGGTTATTGGGGCCTGGGGGGGACACGAGGAGCAGCATCATGAGCAGGTGGGTCCTGAGACCCCCCTGGGGTCCCCAAGACCCTCTTGGTGTCCCCACTTCCCCCCTGACACCCTGTGACACCCTCTGTTTCTCCAATATCCCCAGGGCCCCTCCGTGGCCTGTTTCTCCCTCAACATCCCCAATTCCACTGTCCCCAAAATCATCCCTGATGTCCCCAACCCTCCATCTCCTCATAGGAGCCCCTTGACCCTCTGACCCCAAAAATGTTACCCCCTTCCTCCCTCCCTGCTCACAGAAAGGTCAAGGACATCTGGGGACACGTTGGGGACACTTGGGGGGCTTTGGGAGGCACTGGGTGATTACTGGGAGATAAAGGGACACACTGGGGGGAACCAGGGGGCACTGGGAGGGACTGGGGGGTTACTGAGGGATGCTGGGAGGGACTGGGGACACACTGGGGGGCACTGG
>NW_020958275.1:35017-36858 GCF_003031625.1 Empidonax traillii | reverse complement strand
CCCTGAGCCTCTGTCTCTCCAGTGCAGTTGGTGCATCACTCTTGGCACCACACAAAGAAAAAGAGCTTTCTATGTGGGCACTTTTGGTCTGGCAGGTATCTTCGTCTGTATTGAACACCAGACCTAAACTTAAAAAAACCCCTAAACCCAAACCAACGCTAAACCTTAACCCCTAAGCATAACCCTGTCTCTTACCCTAACCCAAACCTAAATCCTGTGCAAATTTAACACTCATGCTAAACCTCACCCTAAATCCTAGAGCCTGACATTAACCCTAACCTGACTCATCATCTATCTAGTGCAGTTGGAACAGGACTCTTGGCATGACACAAAGAGCAAGAGCTTTCTGTGCGGGCACTTTTGGTCTGGGAGGTGTCTTCGTCTGTACTATATTTTGGTTGTCAGTCTCAGTTTAATGAGATAGAAGTGTTTTGCTAAGGAGAATGAATTATGTGGAAAAACCAGAAGTCCTCCATCTAAGCAATTGTAAATCTGAAATTAAGAGGCTCCGATTGAGAAAGTGTGGAGAAAGGAAAAAATAACAGCTCTTTATGAAAGGATATTTGTGTATTGGCAGAACAATGAACAAAGAAAACAACCAAAAAATAATCCTATACCCAAGAGTCTCCTTCAAACAGAAAAGTAAACAGATCAGTTTGTTCTTTTTTGGTGCAATTCAAAACACAGCCAGCAGGGGACGCTGTTGAAACACTGGAGGAGCAGAGCCTGCAGTGTGCTCTGGTGTCCAGCAGGGGGCGCTGTTGGATATGGCGGTTGCCATGGGGGGTCCCCGGGGGTGCAGGAGAAACCCAAAATGGAGATTTTCCCCCCACACCGAGAAGGGGAAAGAGGAGAGAAGGGGTTCTTCCCAAGGAAACTCACACTGTCTGTGGCTGTTTGTGTGACTTCCCCTTTTCTTTGATGTGTATACGAAAAAAAACACTGCCAAAAACACAGGGGCAGAGGAGGGAAAAAAGGGTGACCTCCTTCCCAAATAGTTCCTCTCTGATGAAGTCTGAGCAGGTCTGGGCTGAGGGCAGAAAACAGGGCACAGGCAAACTGGGACCAAGTGGCCAGGCTGAGAATGAAGCAACCTTGGAGCTTTTCTAACCCACACCTTGTCGCAGTTCAGGCAACAATGAACCGTCCGGTTTCCCAGGAGAGGGAAAAGAAAAGGAAATAAAAAAACCCCTCCTCATCCCTCCCCACAGACTTTGAGGGCCATCAGTCTGGAATGTGAGTCCCTGACCAGTTCTTTTGTGTTGCTCAATCACCCAAGGCAAGGCCAACCTGCCCATTTACCATCCCTCCCACAAAGTGGGGAAGGGGGGGAAGGAAAACATTCAATGCTCAGTTCCTTTTTTCCTTAGAACAAGCAAATGTGTCCCACTGTGGGATGGTCATTTCAACCCAGCACTCCTACAAGAGAACGACTGCCCTTCCACCCAGGAAAGAAAGCCCTGAGTCTGCATCTCTCCAGTGCAGTTGCTGCACCACTCTCAGCACTGCATGAAGAGCAAGAGTTTTGTGTGCAGACACCTTTGTCTCAGAGGTATCTTCATCTGTACTGAAAACTGAAACTTAAAAAACTCTCTAAACCTAAACCTAACGCTAAACCCCAACCCTTAACGGTAAAACTATCCTTACTCCACCTGAAATGTTACCTAAACCCTAACCTTAACCTAATCCTAACCCTGACCTTAACCCCATCTGTAACCTTAACCCTAAATCCCAGCACCTCACATTAACTCTAACTGTGAATCACCATCTATCCAGTGCAATTTGTGCATCACTCTCAGCACTACACAAAGAGCAAGAGCTTTCTGTGTGTGCACCTTTGG
>NW_020958275.1:33908-34996 GCF_003031625.1 Empidonax traillii | reverse complement strand
CACCTGAGCATTGCACACCCCCAGAGCCCTGAGCACAGCAGGGCCTCTGCCCCTGTGTGCCTGTGCAGCCAGGGGAGCATCGGGGTGGGCACAGAGAAGAGCACACCCGCAGCTGGATCCCGTGGTTTATGGACACACAGCTTCCTCTGGACACAGGGCATGGAGATGTCTTCACTCGAGGGGCTCACGTCTCCATGTCCAATCCAGGGAATAGATTGGATCTGGATTTATCCATCACACATTGTCAATACATGTGCCAGTCCCAAAGATGCTTTGGGATCAAGGCATCCAGAACACATTTCTGATGGGTCTGGACCTGGTGGAAGGGCTGGGTGTGGACATGTTGGCATGGCCAGGGCTTGTGGGGAGGGGTTGCCCTGCCAAGCCAAGGGAGACCAAGAACATGCCCGAGCATGACATTTGCAATGGCAAGTGTTCCATCCCATCCACACAAGAGTCAGTCAGGATGTATCCAACAGGACAGAGCAGATGTCTCCACAGAATCTTGGGCTGCCATTCCCTTGGGATATGGAAGACAGGTGGGACGGCATTCTGGGGTAGTGAGGCATTGGTTCTTTGGTGGCCAGGGAGCATTGCAGAATGGAGAGAACAGGCCGTGATATCTGAAAGGGACTGATGGCTCACGGGTGGTGCTGCACTGGGACACTGTGGGGCATGTGTTCTTTGGTGTCCAGGGGCCATTCTGGAATGGAGAGGGTAGCCCATGACACCACAAAATGTCCCATGGCAGACATGTTGGGCTGCATTCTTGGGGTGTGAGGCATTAGTTCTTTGGTGGCCAGGGACCATTCTGGAATGGAGAGGGTAGGCCATCAGAAAGGCAACCATGGAACACTTTTAGGGCTGCAGTGAGGGGGTGTGCACTGCAGTTCCACCCAGGAAAGAAAGCCCTGAGCCTCTGTCTCTCCAGTGCAGTTGGTGCATCACTCTTGGCACCACACAAAGAAAAAGAGCTTTCTATGTGGGCACTTTTGGTCTGGCAGGTATCTTCGTCTGTATTGAACACCAGACCTAAACTTAAAAAAACCCCTAAACCCAAACCAACGCTAAACCTTAACCCCTAAGCA
>NW_020958275.1:28865-31746 GCF_003031625.1 Empidonax traillii | reverse complement strand
ACTGTAACCCTAACCCTAACCTTATATGTAACCCTAACCATAAGCAGAGCCCCTAACACTAATCATAACCCTGACTCACCATCTATCTAGTCCACTTGTTGCACCACTCTGAGCACTACAGGAGGAGCAAGAGCTGTGTGTGCAGGCATCTTTGTCTGGGAGGTATCTTCGTCTGTACTGAACCCTAGATCTAAACTTAAAAAAAAATCTAAAGCTGAACCTAATGCTAAATCCTAAACCCTAATCCAAACCCTAACCCCTAACCCTAACTCGAAACCCTAAACCCTAACACTAACCCTAATCCCTAGCCCTAATAAGAGGGACATTGGAGACATAGCTGGGGATGAGTGTCGTCACAGGGGACTGGTGAAAACAAAGAGACAGCTGTGATTTCACAGGAACATCAGTGACATCACTGGGACGTGGTGCCACTTCTGGGGACAGTGGTGACATCACAGGGACAGCAGGACATCACTGGGGACATTGTTGACATCACAGGGGACAGTGATGACACCCCAGAGACATTAGTGACATCAACGGGGACATCTGTGGCATCACAAGGGACAGGGGTTACAACACAGGGGACAGAGGTGACATCACAGGGACATCGGTGACATCACTGAGGACAAGTGACGTCACAGGGGACTGGTGACAACAAAGGGACAGCTGTGATATAACATGGATGTCGGCGGAGGAGCTTCCAGAACAAACTGCACACAAATCAGGATGAATTATGCAAATGTTCAGCTTTATTTACATAACCCAACCTCTTATACACTTTCACTGCCCCCCGGGGCGTGATCACTTTCAAACTATTGGTTATTTGCTGTTACCCATGAACCGAGCGTGCATTACTGACACACTGCCTACTGGCTGCACACAAATGTCCATGTGATATGAAGACATTGTTTTTCTCCTAAAACTCCTCCTTGTTTTTGTCCCAGGTTTCTCTTTGTTTACATTCCTGCAGTCTGTTATCACTGCTCCTGTATCTTTCCACTGCCTGCAAAGAGGCTTCTGGCTATGTCAGGGGCAGGCCTAACTGAGGCCAGTTAGTATGGTTTGTCCATAGGGTGTCTTTTTTCAGCTCAGCACCCCACAAGTCTGATCCCCCAAATGGAATAAGAATGAAGATTCCTCCCAGACAAAAGGTGCCAGCACAGGAAGCTCCATGTGTGCATGGAGTGCCAAGAGTGGCTCACCAATTGCAAAGGAGAGATGGAGGGGAAGGGCTTTCTTTCTTGTGTGGAAATGCATTTGTTTGGTGTCAGAACCCCTGTCCTGAAATGCTAAGTCTAAGTCCAAAAATGGAATAAGAACGAAGATTCCTCCCAGACAAAAGGTGCCAACACAAGAAGATCTCTTTGTGTCTGGAGTACCAAGAGGGGCTCACATATTGCACAGGAGAGATGGAGGGGAAGGACATTCTTTCCTTGGTGGAAATGCGTTTCATTCGATGTCAGAACCCCTGCTCAAGAATTGTCAGTCTCTAACCCTTAACCTAACCCTAACCCTAACCCTAACCCTTACCCTAACCCTAACCCTAACCCTAACCCTAACTCTTGCTCCAATCCTAACCCTAATCCAAGGCTGAACCCTAAGTCTAACCCTAACCATGACCCTGACCCTAACCCTGACCCTAAACCCGAATCTGAACCCTAAACCTGAACCATAACCCAAATACTTTCCTCAAGACAGCAGAGAATCTCACCAACAACTACCGGCACTTTTTGCTTTTCCAGGCCAACCAGGCGCACGAGGCCTCACTCCTTCACCCAGGCACAATGAGAGCAAAAAACCTGCACTTTCAGTTCGCTGGAAGAAAGAGAGCCAGAGCTTCCTCTCCCTTCTTATTTATACATTTGCTTATGTACAAATTGTATGGAACACTTGGAACATGGCCTGGGTTCCGTGGTTAAAACCTGGTTACCAAGGAATGCCTAGACTCAAAACCACAACAGGCTTTCTTTCCTGGGTGGAAATGCATGTGTTTGGTGTCAGAACCCTTTCTGTGGTATTGTCAGTCTGAGACCCCAAATGGCATAGGAATGAAGATTCCTTCCAGACAAAAGGTGACAGCACAGCGTAACGGGGTGAGTTTGAAAGGATGCCGAGATGGAAAACCAAGACACTGCTGAAAGCTCAACAATAAACCCAATATTTATTAAAGAAAGTGGCCAAGTAAACGGGAACCCAAGAGACAGGAAAGGAGAGGAGTGAACTGAGCCCTCAGTGAAACCCCCACTCACTCAGGTGTGTTTTACAAGGTTGTCTCACCGACCCCAGGATAACCAGAATTCCCCCCAGCAGAGGCTGCATCCTCGGAGGGTCAGCAGGCTCACAAAGATAGCGGCGTCCCTGCAGAAGGCAACGTTGTCCTTCCTGTGAAGCTTGAGAGCCCCAAGCACGAGCCACCTGCATTTTTATCCACTGAGCCGGGGACGTCTCCCTGGGCCGGTGTGGCAGCACCGCCCAGCCAGAGGCCCTCGGTCCCTCCCCCGTTCTGTGAGTGCCCCCCTTCAGCCATGCGGGAGAACGTGGGGATTCCCCTCGCACTTGCGCTGCTTCACTCAAGGGGGCTGATCTATTTGGGTCTGGGGGCTTTACTTCATCCTCTCCTCTTTGGTTTCTCCTTCAAATGTCCTCTACAGACAACCAGCCAATCACAGAACACCAATTAAAACAGTTTCTACAAGAAACTCTCTCTCCAAGGATGAAGCTCCCGTTTATCAGTGAACTTGGCAGGCAAAGAACAAAACTTCTGCAGGTGGCTGGGCCAAACACAGACCAAAAAATATCAACAATCCCTGATACACCTGCTGTGATTTCAGTTTTGAAGATGCTTCTTCAGCCCTTCTCTGGAGCTGCAGGGGCAGTGCCT
>NW_020958275.1:25837-27985 GCF_003031625.1 Empidonax traillii | reverse complement strand
TTCTGACCTTGTGGGATGTTGGTTCTTTGGTTGCCAAGGGCTATTCCGGAATGGAGAGGGTGGGCTGTGACATCACAAAAGGGCCTCAATCACATGAGTTGGTTTAGTGGGTTGACCCTGGCTGGATTTCAAACACCCACTAAAAGCTGCCACCTCGCCCTCCCTCTGCAACTCCACAGAGGAGAGAAAAAAAACCAGCTGAGGATTCCTGAGTAGAGATAAGGGTGGGGAGAAAGTCACTTACTAATGGGCAAAACAGACTCAAAGTAGGGATGATATATAAATTTATTACTAACAGGATAAAAGCCAAAGAGTGAGAAATAAAAGAGTCTTAAAAACACCTTTCCCCCATCCCTCCTTCCTTCTCAGTTCTCCGTCCTCCCCCCTAGCAGTGCAGGGGGACAGGGAAGGGGGTTGCAGTCAAATGTTGTTTGAGTCCATCCCTCGGGCAGCAGCTCTTCCCATTTCGCTGTCCTGTGGGTTACTCTTTCATGGGGTGCAGGGGGGTCTCTGCACCCTGATGCCCCCACCAGGGGCTGCAGGGGGGTCTCTGCACCCCGATGCTCCCCCAGGGGCTCCAGCACCTGGATCACCTCCTGCCCCTCCTTCTGCACCACCCTTGGGGTCTGCATTGCTGTTCCCACGTTCCCACTCCGCTCTTCCCTGGCTGCAATTCCTTCTGGCCCTAAATCTGTTATCCCAGAGCTGTTCCTGTTGCTTCTGATGGGCTCGGCCTTGGCCAGCGGCAGCAAGTCCGTCCTGGAGCAACTGGCATTGGCTCCACGGGGCAGGGGAAGCTTCTGGCAGCTTCCAACAGAAGCCACCCCTGGAGCCCCCCCGCTACCAAAACCCACCCACAGAAACCCACTGTCTTGTGCAGCTCTTTCTCCAAGCCAAGCAGGTGGGAGTTGTGGCCAAGGAGCTGAAACCTGCAGGTCCAGCCTTTAGTGGAGGAAGCTCAGATTTGCCCAAGGCTGCTTTGAGTCCCAGGACTTGGATGAGGGAATGGTGGGGTGGGGATAGGGATAAAGTCTGATGGATTGTTATACACAAAGGGTCTTGATTTTGGTATCTATTCAGACTGAATTAGGAGGTTCTTGGGATCACTATTGACTGGGGATTGCTGATATTAATGTAAGAACAGGTAAAAAGCAAGCAGGGTACAAAAAGACATCTTTATTTGTGGTTTTGTTAATACAGTATATTCACTTTGAATACACTTCTGAGATCTGTCTAATTAACCACAGAAGAATTGAAGACTTAGAAGTGAATTATTCCCAGGGGGTTGTCTGGTTAAGATGCCATCACTGAGAAGAGAGTGTGGAGAAATGAGCAGACAAGGAGACCATCCCTGGGGCTGGGGAAGCAGGAACTCAGAGTCACTGGTTCCAGGTGGTAAATGGACTGTGGGATGTTTCTGTGACAGCCCATAATGGCTGTGCTGGTTTCAGGGGGAGTCCAGTTAAATTTCTTCCCCATGGCCAGTGCAGGGCTGTGTTTTGGATTTGTGCTGAACACAGGGTTGATAATCACAGAGTCACAGAATGTGCTGAGTTGGAAGGGACCCACAAGGATCATTCAGTCCAACCCTTAGGCCTGCACAGGACCATCCCCAAGACTCACACCAGAAGCCTGAGAGGATCATCTAAAGACTTACTGAACTCTGTCATCCTTGGTGCTGTGCCCACTGCCCTGGGGAGCCTGTTCAGTGCCAACCACCCTCTGGGGGAAGAACCTTTTCCCAAGATCCAGCCTAACCCTGCCCTGACACAACTCCAGGCCATTCCCTCAGTCCTGTCCCTGGTCCCCCCAGAGCAGAGCTCAGGGCCTGCCCCTCCTCTGCCCCTGCCCAGAAGTTGTGACTGCAGTGAGGTCATAGAATCATAGAATCATAGAATAGATTGGGTTGGAAAAGACCTCCAAGATCATCAAGTCCAACCCCTGATCCAACTCCAGTTCCTATATCATGGCACTAAGGGCCACATCCAATCTCTGCTTAAAAACCTCCAGGGATGGTGAATCCACCACCTCTCTGGGTAGGCTGTTCCAATGCTTGATTACCCTCTCTGTAAAGAATTTCTTCCTAACATCCAACCTAAACCTCCCCTGGCAGAGCTTGAGCCCATGTCCCCTTGTCCTGTTGTTGGT
>NW_020958275.1:24697-25816 GCF_003031625.1 Empidonax traillii | reverse complement strand
AAAAAGACTACTTTATCAGTTGGTATTCATACAATACTACGAACAGCCTCTCTTACAGCATTAGCTAGTAAAAAGGGAACTAAAGGGATACAAGAAAAAGGATATCCAATGTTTGCTTTCCCTGTTGCTTCCTATCAATAAACTGTGCTCACCTGCACAGACAGGCCAGGCCTACCAGGCTCTGCAGGGCTGGTCGGTGACCGTGCTTGGTGGGTGTCCCCGCGGAGCAGCACAGTGTGGATGGAAGGATGAGCATCGCTCCACCCAGCAGTGCCGACACCCCATTCGATCAGCTCTATGTTACACTCCGTAGGGCCAGGATGTAGTATAAGGTGGTGCTTGAGAGGCAGCCAAACAAGCGCCCGTTCATCACCTCATGGCAACAGTCTGTGCGTGCATACGGGCGTGCATTGCGTCTGTAGGGCAAGGGGCCAACAACCCCTGCCCAGATCATCTTCCTCTCCCCATCACCTTCCTCAGCCCTATGGATGACCTCTACCATTGTGTTTCAAGGGGATTTGTAGCCAAGTTGCAGAATGTAGCCAAGCCAAGGAAGAATTCAGCTGTGATAATAAGGGACATCCAGTAAACTTTGCTAAAAGTACAATCATAGAATCATAGAATCATAGAATAGATTGGGTTGGAAAAGACCTCCAAGATCATCAAGTCCAACCCCTGATCCAACTCCAATTCCTATATCATGGCACTAAGGGCCACATCCAGTCTCTGCTTCAAAACCTCCAGGGATGGTGAATCCACCACCTCTCTGGGTAGGCTGTTCCAATGCCTGATTACCCTCTCCATAAGGAATTTCTTCCTAACATCTAACCTAAACCTCCCCTGGCAGAGCTTGAGCCCATGTCCCCTTGTCCTATTGTTGGTTGCCTGGGAGAAGAGACCAACCCCCACCTGGCTATTACCTCCCTTCATGTAGTTGAAGAGAGTGATGAGGTCACCTCTAAGCCTTCTCTTCTTCAGACTAAACAATCCCAGCTCCCTCAGCCTCTCCTCATAGGACTTGTGCTCAAGTCCCTTCACCAGCCTCGTTGCTCTTCTCTGGACCCTCTCCAGCACCTCACTATCCTTCCTGAACTGAGGGGCCCAGAGCTGAACACAATA
>NW_020958275.1:19856-20996 GCF_003031625.1 Empidonax traillii | reverse complement strand
ATCTGCCTTATGGCAGGAGGGGCAGGGCTTCGCCATCTCTTGTTGGACTTCCTTAGGGTTCAAAAGGGTTTGACTCCACCAGTCAATTTCCTTTTCACTCTCCCTAATGCACCTTAATCTCTCTACCTCTTCCTTAAGTTCTGCTACCAGGCACACCAAGTCACTCACCTGCTCGCATCGTACACAGCTACCTCCTAAACCATCCTCCGGTACCAATGCCAGGCTCAGACACTCAGCACACCCAGAGACCTGGGTGGCTGCATCCTTCTTCGAGGGGACTGTCTGAGCACACACACTCCTAGTATTAACAGCAGTAACGGCTTTTGTTTTTCTGGAAACCATTACTAGCTTTAAAAAGCACGCTCACCTACGAGAAGTGGGAGCTGGTTGTGCCCTGCCTGCTTGAAATGCCTTGAAATTGCTGTGCCACAGCCCTGTTAGTCTGATCCTGTGGGGTGCGTGAGCGACCTTCACTCACGCTCCTGGAGGCTCTTATATAGCCTCCCCTGGCACTTGCCAACGAGCCTGACCCACCCCTCACTCACCTTAATCGGATCTGAGGAGGAATCAAGCCTGGGAAAGCCTGGGAAAGCCCGGGAAAGCCTGGGAAAGCCTGGGCAGCAAAAATGAGCCTTACTGTCAACTTGTGCAAAACAGTTCCATTGTACAATACTTTGGCTGGTGTCACATGCCAATACAATGACTTTCTTACCCCTCTATGTTCCATTGATCATCTAAATCAAAAGTATCCCCCTTACGCCTGGCAATGGATTGGTTCAGTGCCAGTATCACAGCTGTGTTCCCCTGGCTGCCAGCCAAGGGCCTTGTGACATCCCAGCCTTTGTGGAAGAGCGCGGGGGCTGAAAATTGTCAACTCATCCCACAGCAGCACGATGCCCAGCCAGGGCATCTCCTGGCTCCTCAGGCTCTCTGTGCTCCTGCTCTTGCCTAGCACACTCGAGCCTTGCAGTCATCACACAGGTGCCATTGCTGATAACCGGGGTTTTCCTTGGATAGAGCCTTGCCATCAAAGGGAGCAGCGGCTGGAGACAGGGCAAAGAGGGGGGTCAGGCTGGTGGGATGGTGCTGGCAGGCCGTGAGCCAGAAGCCTGCAAGGCCTGGGGCCAACAGGGTGTCAGG
>NW_020958275.1:15698-17587 GCF_003031625.1 Empidonax traillii | reverse complement strand
GATTCATTGTGTGACCGACCTTTTGTTCTTTCTTTCGAGGTCGGATTCAAGTGGTCGATTGGGCTGTCGGAATTAAAGGGCAGACAAGCAAGGTGAGAATATTCTGGCCAGTCTGAATGCAAAGATATTTATGGCGAGCTGTATCATTGGTGAATCTAAGCACATACCTTGTCATTTGTTTTTTTCCAGTGATACAGAAGGTGACAAGAGTCAGCAGAATGGGAAGGAGGTCCTTGCAGTAAGAGGTGAGTGAAAAAGAACCCGAGAGGGGAACTTTGGTCAGAATGTTGCACTCTGAGGGAATGCATCCGTATGTGCCTTTGCCTCTGTGATTTCTTTGCAGTGCCCATTCGTATTGCTAGAGGAGCAGACCACAGACTGAGGAGCCGAGCGGCAAGGTCAGGGTGCTTTGGCGTTGGCCTTGTGGGTGATGGCAGGGACTTCAGGGTTGGGCATTTAAGCATTGCCCTCTTCTCTTTGGAGGTGCCAGGCCGGTAACCTTTGGAAAGAAATGAGCATCCCAGGTGAGTCGGGGAGGTATCGGGGAGGAACAGGGGCCCAGGGAAGTGTCAGAAATGCCACTGGAAGTTTGTTTTCCCTGTTCCAGGTGTACCATGCAGTGGGAGCTGCAAGCTGTGCACCTCTTGCTGGAGGCAGTGACACGAGGACTTGGTTGCACTTAGGAGAGGGTGAGTGTGGGAATGGTTGGGGTTTGGCCGATGTGATGCTAAAGTCCTGCACTGATTTTGGTTTCCATTCTTGGAGCTGACGAAGAGAAGAAGCCAGGGACTACAGGAAGCCCTGAGCCAGCTGAAGGGACGTGCTTTTGGAAGGTGGATGGACAGGCCCGTCTCTCTGCAAGATAAGTGGGGGCCTCTGAGACAGAGAGAGGATGAGATTTCCATACAGGCTTGGGAATTATTGGGAGGGCATTTAAATTAGTGTAAGGAAGGGGATAGGGTTAGGGTTAACAAGGGTTAGGGTTAGGGTTAGTCTTAGAGTTAGGGTTAGGGTTAGAGTTAAGGTTAGGATTTAGCATTTGGGTTAGGGTTAGGGTTAGGTTTAGAGTTTTTTTTACTTTTACATCTAGGATTCAGAACGGGGAAAGATACCTGCCAGTTCAAAGGTGCTTTGCACAGGAAACTCTTGATCTTTGTGTTGTGCCGAGTTGTGCTACAACTTCTCTTGAGAGACAGAGGCTCAGGGCTTTCTTTCCTCTTTTGGTGGTCCCAGCATGGGAGTGGCACCGCAACCAACCACAGCCTCGAGAAAAGCCCTGCCAGCCCCTCCTCCCTCAATCCGTGCCTCAGTTTCCTCACCCTGAGCAGCTCTTGGGGACCCGAGGGGTGGCATCATCCCGCCCCACCACCACCCCCTCGGGTTCCTCTCCCCCACCAAGCAAGGGGGGCCCAGCAGACACGACCCCCCAGTCCCTGCACCCCAGGGACATGGAGGGCTCCCCTCAACCCCCGCTCAGCCCATCAGTCTCAGCCCATGGAGCCAACCTGGTCCTCCTCAATGTCCCAGCAGAGCCAGGGGAGTGCAGGGCTGGGGACATGGACCCGAGGGTGGGGACATGACACTGTCACACAGAGGAGGGGACAGGAAACCAAAGCCCCGCTGCCCTCCTCACTCTTCTGACCTCTCCTACCCTTTTCCGGTCGGTTTAGGGGGGTCCCAGCACCTTTTGGGGTGTACTGGGTGCCGTGTTGAAGGGCAGGTGCCCTCCCAAAAGCCCCCAAACATCCCCGGCATCCCCAGTGATGTCACCACTGTCCCTGTGATGTCTTTGGTGTTGCCAATGATGTCACAGCCATCCAATTGGTGTCATCACAGTCCCTGTGACGCCACCAGACAGTTGTGATGTCACTGGTCTCCAGTGATGTCAC
>NW_020958275.1:14428-15677 GCF_003031625.1 Empidonax traillii | reverse complement strand
TCATCCTGAGTGCAATCACACAGCACCTACAGGATGGACAAGGGATCAGAGCCAGCCAGCAAAGGTTTAGGAAGGGCAGGTCACGTCTGACCAACCTGATCTCCTTTTACGATCAAGTGACCCGCTTGGTGGATAAGGGGAAGGCTGTAGATGTGTCTTCCTGGACTTCAGCAAGGCCTTGGACACCGTCTCCCATAGCATAAAAAAAACTGGCAGTCCAGGGCTTGGACAGGTGCACTTTTTGCTGGGTTAAGAACTGCCGGCTGGCCTGGTCCAGAGAGTGAGAGTGAACAGGGCTGCATCCACTTGGTGACCGGTCACTAGTGGTGTCCCCGAGGGATCAGTGTTGGGCCCAGTTCTGTTTCATATCTTTCTTGATGATTTAGATGAGGGAATTGAGTCCACCATTTCCAAATTTGCAGAGGATACCAAGCTTGGGGGGAAGTGTGGATCAGCTGGAGGGCAGGAGGTCTCTGCAGAGGGACCTTGACAGACTGGAGAGTTTGGCTGATTCCAGCAGGATGAGGTTCAACAAGGCCAAGTGCCCAGTCATGCACTTTGACCACAACAATCCCCTGCAGCAGGGGACAGAGTGGCTGGAGAGCAGCCAGGCAGAAAGGGACCTGGGAGTTTGGATGGACAGGAAGCTGAACATGAGCCAGCAGCGTGCCCAGGTGGCCAAGAAGGCCAGTGACATCCTTGCCTGGATCAGGGACAGTGTGGCCAAAAGGTGCAAGGAAGTGATTACTTCCCCCGGACTCAGCACTGATGAGGCCACACCGCGAGTTCTGTGTCCAGTTCAGGCTTCTCAGGAAGGGTGTCAGGGTGCTGGAGCAGGTCCAGAGAAGAGCAACCAGGCTGGTGAAGGGACTCGAGCACAGGTCCTATGAGGAGGGAGGGAGGGTTGTTTAGTCTGGGGTTGGGGTTGTTTAGTCTGGAGCTGGGGTTGTTTAGTCTGGAGAAGAGGAGGCTCAGAGGAAACCTCATCCCACTCTACAACTACCTGCTAGGAGGTTGTAGCCAGGTGGGGGTTGGTCTCCTCTCCCTGGCAGCTATCAAGAAGACAAGAGGGCATGGTCTTAAGCTCTGCCAGATCAGGTTGAGGCTAGATATTAGGAAGAAATTCTCTGAGGAGAGGGTAATCAATCATTTCAATGGGCAGCTCAGGAAAGCGGGGAATCCTCTGTACCAGTAGGATTTTAAGATAAGACTGGATGTGGCACTTAGTGCCAGGCTCTAGTAAGCAGAG
>NW_020958275.1:9367-12272 GCF_003031625.1 Empidonax traillii | reverse complement strand
TGAAGGGCAGGTGCCCTCCCAAAAGCCCCCAAACATCCCCGGCATCCCCAGTGATGTCACCACTGTCCCTGTGATGTCTTTGGTGTTGCCAATGATGTCACAGCCATCCAATTGGTGTCATCACAGTCCCTGTGACGCCACCAGACAGTTGTGATGTCACTGGTCTCCAGTGATGTCACTGCTGTCCCATGAGATGTCACCACTGTCCCATGTGATGTCACTGCTGTCCCCAAGGCTGGTCCCCTGTGTCCCCAAAATGTCACTGCTGTCTCTGTGATGTCACCTCTGTCCCAAGCAGTAGCACCATGTCCCCGCGATGCCACTGATGTCCCCTGTGATGTCACTGGTCTCCTGGGATGTCACCGCTGCCCCCTTCAGCAAAACTGAAGGCAGAGGGCCCAGCTCCCTGCAGCTCTCCTGTATGCCAGGGCCGGAGGCTTGTGCAGGACTTGCAGCCAGCAGGGGAAAGAAAGAGCTTTCCTTTTCCCTCTAAAACCTCACGTGCAAGAGCTGAACAGCAGCACAACCTCTGTTCCGCTGAGGTCCTCCCTCAGCCAGCCCAGGCAGCGCTCTAGCACGGCCAGTGCCCAGGGAGAATTGCCCAGCCCGGCCTGTTCTCTCTGACAGAGCTCCTGAGCTGGGAAAATGGGGCTGGCAGGTCCAGGCTGGGTTTGCTTGGGCTTTGCTGGACTGGGCAAGGGCTGGGAGCTGGGAGCATTGGGGCTGCTCCTCCAGCTCCTGCTCTCACCGTGTTCTCCTCCTTTCCTTTCCCACTCCACTGGCAACCCCCACGGAAAATGGGGTTTACAGACATCCCTGTAACACCCAGTGGGTTTGTCCCTGTCATCAGGAATCTGCCCTGTGCCAACCCCTGGGGTCGTCTGCACCACTTCTGGTGGGGAATTGCCTGCGCTTGGCTTGGCTTGGCAGGGCAACACATCCACAGCTCCTCTTCTCCTGGAGGACAGAGAGCTGCTCCAGGGGGACATATCACCTGACCCTTGTCCTTGGATGAGGCAGAACCATCCCCTTTGTCTTCCCCTTCTCGGGGCGTGGGGCGACAATCGCCCTTGTCACGGAGCAGCTGCAGGCTCTGCCCCTCCGGTGATCCAACAGCGGCCCCTGCTGACCGGGATTGGAATTGCGCCAAAAAGCCAGGAATGCACCCAGTCTCCTCTTTTGAGGCGGAGTTTTGGTACAGGATTATTTGGTCATTGTTGTGTCCTTTCGTTGTTCTACCAATACACTTACATCCTTTAATAAAGGGCTGTTATTTTTGCTTTCTCCATACTTTTCACTTGGAGCTTCTTAAGTTTGGATATACAAGTGCTTAAAGGAAGGAGTTTGGTCTTCCTCATAACTTCTTCTCTTTAGGAAAACACTTGTGTTTCATTAAACTGAGAGAGCTGCAAATTCAAGCTTTGTTTACATCCAGAGAGATCTTGCAGGCTCTTTCCATTTGCCTCTGCCCCTCTCCGAGAACTTGTGTGGACACCTTCCCTGCCTGCACCAGGTGATTTCACAAAAGTGGGAGGGAGGGTATTTTATGGAGAAGGACCTTGGGGGTGTTTTGAGGCCTCTCTAAGCAAATGTTTCCTTCTAGAGAGCTAAAGCCAGGACAGGGGGAGGAAGAGCAGAAATGCAGCTCCTCCAGCAATGGCAGCGCCTCCAGGAATTCCCAACACACGCCTACAAATCCTCCCGGAGGGGTGAGGCAGACATGAAGGTTCAACGTGAATACCCTGTTTGGCATAACTTAGGTGATGGCTGCATCTCCTCTCCCTTCCCCAGAAGCTGGAGATGCTGCTGTCTGGGAGCACGAGGCGCCTGTGTAGTGGTTCAGCACCGCTGGTTTGGTGCAAGTCCAAGAAGCGTTTGGACGATACTCCCGGGCACGTGGTGTGACTCTGGGGGATGGTGCAGTGAAGGCTCAGGAGTTGGACGCGATGATCCTTGTGGGTCCTTTCCAACTTGGAATACTAGGTGTGATTCTGTGAAGTTCCACAGGGCTGTGTGTGAGCAGAGAGCAGGGGTTGAGCAAAGCCGAGCAGGACAGTGGCAGCACAGCCCTTGAGCACTGCCCCAAGCGGGCTGAGCTCAAAGGGGATCTCGGGGTGGGCTTGGTCCCACTCGGGTTAGGGGACAGAGACGTGGGGACAGCAGGGAGTGCAGGGCAGGGAAAACATCAGAAGGAACTGATGGGCATGGGGATGTCTCCAGGTTGGGCTCTCCCGGTGCTCAGTGGCCCCATCTCTCCAGGACGAGGGTTATGATGGGGGCTCATATAGAGTGTTAGGAGCTGGAAAGTCATCTGGAGAGTACAAAGGCATTGCCCAAGATAGCGTTATTGTTTTCAGGACTGGAAAATGCCTCAGATCTAGAAGGGGCAGAGTTTCCTCCCAGGGGATTCACATGAGGGGCATAAAGGTGTTCTCCTCTTCCACCTCCAGTCCCACACAGCTCCCTTAACGGAACCTGTCCTTGTACTCCCCATCCCTTGGAGAGCTGCACAAGTGTGTCTCTGATAGGACAGGAGAGTCCAGGGCTGCAGGATGACGCTCTGGTGGTTGCACCATCAAAGGTCCTTCAGCACTGGGCCAAAACTACCCAGTTGCCACCACGAGGTTCATCAGCTGGGATCTATCTTGTCTCTAAGGTCATATCCTCCAGTAGATATTGGGGCTCTTGGAGCCCTGTGGATGCAGAGTAGGGTGGGGGCCAAGGGGAACGAGGACATTGCAAGGAGGATTTTGCTCCCAAGGGACAGGCAAACGCGGACCGTGCTCGGGGCTAACACTGTCTACAAATGAAAGCGGGAACTCTGCAGGTGCAGTGACCGCAGTAGGGGGTGTGGTAGGGCCCCCAGTCTACCCAAACCCTCCTTGTGCGAAAAGTCCTGCTAAAC
>NW_020958275.1:3768-5901 GCF_003031625.1 Empidonax traillii | reverse complement strand
ATGTAGAAGGAAGATGTTCAATGCTTGTTGCGGCGCTTTGTGGTTTCAAGAGAGAGAAGATACCTAGCTGTGGGTTTTCCTTTTAAGACATTTGGCATGGGCTCATCTGCTGGCCTCTCAAAGGGTATCAAGTCAGATCTGTGGGAGCCAAAGAGAAGAAAGGACTCTGTTTGTGCCTTGCAGAGTGGCTGGGACTGGTCCTGCGGCAGGGCTGGGTTTAGCAGGGCTTTTCGCACAAGGAGGGTTTGGGTAGACTGGGGGCCCTACCACACCCACTACTGCGGTCCCTGCACCTGCAGAGTTCCCGCTTTCATTTGTAGACACTGTTAGCCCCGAGCACGGTCCGCGTTTGCCTGTCCCTTGGGAGCAAAATCCTCCTTGCAATGTCCTCGTTCCCTTGGCCCCCACCCTACTCTGCATCCACAGGGCTCCAAGAGCCCCAATATCTACTGGAGGATATGACCTTAGAGACAAGATAGATCCCAGCTGATGAACCTCCCAATGTCCTCGTGGTGGCAACTGGGTAGTTTTGGCCCAGTGCTGAAGGACCTTGGGTGGGAGGGAGGGAATCACTGACCTTTAGTGGTTGTGCCTGCCTGGGAGCTGCTGCCGGGGAGGAGAAAGGCACAGGTTGAGAGCCTGGAGCTCCCCCAGGTTCTGCACACACTGAGACACCGTGGGAATCCCAGATCCACCATCTGTCATCTCTGGGGGAGTTGTCTCTTCCAAGAGAAATCATTCTACTATTCTCCAGTCTTCAGGAAATTTTGGAGTCAGTGAGAAAATGAAAATAAAGGGCAACCTCAAGCCCCTGTGTTCTGGTTTTTGTTGAAAGAGGATGGTCCCTGTCTCAGGGAGGGGTTTGGCGATGGTTGCATCTTGGGGTTGGGCTGAGCAGGTGGGACCTGAAATTCTGCAGGCACCTGAACTGCAATTTTTTGTCCTCTTGCTCCATCCCTCACTCCAGAAAAAGATGTTGATGTCTTCAATTGGCAGATTTCTTGAAATCTCCCTGTCCAATCTGTGGGCCTGAAACTCCTGCTGCCTCTCCCCAGCTAGTTCTCAACTGCAGGAAGGAGAGAGGGACGGTGCTATCACTTTTCTGCTGCAGTTGTTTTGAACACTGTCTTCACCCTGACTCACATCCCACCTTTGTTCATCTGTTCTGCAATAATTCACTTGCAACTGGTCTCTGAACTCTGTCTGTGCCCCAGGCATGGGCACAGCATGCACCAAATCTGACCCTCCCAGTGCAACCACTAGAGCGTCATCCTGCAGCCCTGGACTCTCCTGTCCTATCAGAGACACACTTGTGCAGCTCTCCAGGGGATGGGGAGTACAAGGACAGGTTCCGTAAAGGGAGCTGTGTGGGACTGGAGGTGGAAGAGGAGAACACCTTTATGCCCCTCATGTGAATCCCTTGGGAGGAAACTCTGCCCCTTCTAGATCTGAGGCATTTTCCAGTCCTGAAAACAATAACGCTATCTTGGGCAATGCCTTTGTACTCTCCAGATGACTTTCCAGCTCCTAACACTCTATATGAGCCCCCATCATAACCCTCGTCCTGAAGAGATGGGGCCACTGAGCACCGGGAGAGCCCAACCTGGAGACATCTCCATGCCCATCAGTCCCTTCTGATGTTTTCCCTGCCCTGCACTCCCTGCTGTCCCCGTGTCTCTGTCCCCTAACCCGAGTGGGACCAAGCCCACCCCGAGATCCCCTTTGAGCTCAGCCCGCTTGGGGCAGTGCTCAAGGGCTGTGCAGCCATTGCCTTGCTCTGCTTTGCTCAACCCCTGCTCTCTGCTCACACACAGCCCTGTGGAACTTCACAGAATCACACCTAGTATTCCAAGTTGGAAGGGACCCACAAGGATCATCGAGTCCAACTCCTGAGCCTTCACTGCACCATCCCCCAGAGACACACCACGTGCCCGGGAGTATCGTCCAAACGCTTCTTGGACTTGCACCAAACCAGCGGTGCTGAACCCCTACACAGAGGCCTCGTGCTCCCAGACAGCAGCATCTCCAGCTTCTGGGGAAGGGAGAGGAGATGGAACCATCACCTAAGTTATGCCAAACAGGGTATTCACGTTGAACCTTCATGTCTGCCTCACCCCTCCGGGAGGATTTGTA
>NW_020958275.1:0-1238 GCF_003031625.1 Empidonax traillii | reverse complement strand
ATGCTGGGACCACCAAAAGAGGAAAGAAAGCCCTGAGCCTCTGTCTCTCAAGAGAAGTTGTAGCACAACTCGGCACTACACAAAGAGCAAGAGTTTCCTGTGCAAAGCACCTTTGAACTGGCAGGTATCTTTCCCCGTTCTGAATCCTAGATGTAAAAGTAAAAAAAACTCTAAACCTAACCCTAACCCAAACGCTAAATCCTAACCTTAACTCTAACCCTAACCCTAACCCTAACTCTAAGACTAACCCTAACCCTAACCCTTGTTAACCCTAACCCTATCCCCTTCCTTACACTAATTTAAATGCCCTCCCAATAATTCCCAAGCCTGTATGGAAATCTCATCCTCTCTCTGTCTCAGAGGCCCCCACTTATCTTGCAGAGAGACGGGCCTGTCCATCCACCTTCCAAAAGCACGTCCCTTCGGCTGGCTGAGGGCTTCCTGTAGTCCCTGGCTTCTTCTCTTTGTCAGCTCCAAGAATGGAAACCAAAATCAGCGCAGGACTTTAGCATCACATCGGCCAAACCCCAACCATTCCCACACTCACCCTGTCCTAAGTGCAACCAAGTCCTCGTGTCACTGCCTCCAGCAAGAGGTGCACAGCTTGCAGCTCCCACTGCATGGTACACCTGGAACAGGGAAAACAAACTTCCAGTGGCATTTCTGACACTTCCCTGGGCCCCTGTTTCTCCCCGATACCTCCCCAACTCACCTGGGACGCTCATTTCTTTCCAAAGGTTACCGGCCTGGCACCTCCAAAGAGAAGAGGGTAATGCTTAAATGCCCAACCCTGAAGTCCCTGCCATCGCCCACAAGGCCAACGCCAAAGCACCCTGACCTTGCCGCTTGGCTCCTCAGTCTGTGGTCTGCTCCTCTGGCAATACGGATGGCACTGCAAAGAAATCATAAAGGCAAAGGCACATACGGATGCATTCTCTCAGAGTGCAACATTCTGACCAAAGTTCCCCTCTCGGGTTCTTTTTCACTCACCTCTTACTGCAAGGACCTCCTTCCCATTCTGCTGACTCTTGTCACCTTCTGTATCACTGGAAAAAAACAAATGACAAGGTATGTGCTTAGATTCACCAATGATACAGCTCGCCATAAATACCTTTGCATTCAGACTGGCCAGAATATTCTCACCTTGCTTGTCTGCCCTTTAATTCCGACAGCCCAATCGACCACTTGAATCCGACCTCGAAAGAAAGAACAAAAGGTCGGTCACACAATGAATCACA
>NW_020958274.1:28323-30710 GCF_003031625.1 Empidonax traillii | reverse complement strand
GTGCCCTCAGCCCTGCTGGGCTGTGCAGAGGAGCTGCTCAGCAGCAGAGCTGTGTCTTTGAAGCTGTTCTTGGTTGCCAGGAGCTCCCTGTGTGCCAGGAGCCCGGCCCAGCTCAGCAGCACAGCAACAGCCCCAGGCATTTCATCACCCTCGGGGGCTTTGGGGATGAGTCCCTGAACATCAGACCCTGAGGAGAGTTACAGGAACCTCCTGAGAAACCAAAGTGAGATTCAAACTGGAAAGTTTCTTGTAGTGTTAATGAGTCCCACTGAGGGATCCAACTGAGAAAAGATCTTGTTAGAGCACAAAGCTGGAAACTGTGATGACAGGTCAGAGAATCACAAAATCATCAAGGTTGGAAGAGACCTTTAATATCTTTTTGTCCAACTGTCAACCAGAACCACCATAACCATTCTTAAACCATATACAGATGCTATCTGAATGCTTCCAGAGATTTAATGACTTTTCTAGGAATCTTTCCCCAGTACCTAAACATTTAGTGAAAATGAATCCAGAGGCTCAAGATGCACTGTTTCTAAAAATGGCACTAAAACAATCAAAGATTGTCAAGAAATATTAGGTCCCTCAAAAATCCCACTTCAATGGACGTGCTTAAGGTGTCTCCCAGTGTAGGATCCAACAGGTACAAAAAATCCCTACTAACTGAAGTTCTGGCAGTGCAACAACAACAGAAGGAGGCTCCGTGTCACCAGTGCTGGAAAATACATTTTAACTGGGCCTGCTCCATCTAACAATACAGGGTTAAAAGTTATCCCACAATCAGTGACTGTAAACAACCCTAAGGCATTAGAAGTGACTGTAAAAGCTCTATTTCCACCTGTGGAGCAAGACACAGAAACACCCATTGCCAATTTAACCCCCATTGCTGTAGGGGGGGACACTTTGGACTCTGTGCTGATGGTCCAGTGGTCACAGTCCATTTTACTCCATCAGCCAATGCTAACATGCAGGGTATTTTTTCCCAACACTGACCAATGTGCTCGAGTTCAAGGTTTTACAGACACAGGATCAGACGTCACGATCTTTGCAGAGAGCGACTGGCCGAAGGAATGGAGCACTACGGAGCCCTGCATCGACATCAAAGGGGTAGGAGGAGCCCAGACACCGCTCCAAAGTGTCTCCACTTTACTGATTGAAGGACCAGAAGGTAAAACTGCCTCAGCAAAGCCCTCTGTCCTTAATATTCCAATGACCCTCTGGGGCAGAGATATGATAGGACAATGGGGAGTCCAACTAACTACCTCAAATTTAGTTTAAAGGCCACTGGTGAGCTGCAATCTCCTGCCCTCACATGGCTCTCTGACCAGCCAATCTGGGTATCCCAGTGGCCCCTAAAGGGAGAGAAATTGCGGCAAATCAGTCAAAGAGTACATGAAAAACTAGGAAAGGGACATATTGTTCCAACTGATAGTCCCTGGAATTTCCCCATACATTTTACCATACAGAAGTCCAATGGAAAGAGGAGACTGCTACAGGATTTAAGAGAACTCCATAAAATAATAGAGCTGATGGGGGGTCTCCAGACAGGGCTTGCATCACTACAATGATACCTTCAAAGTGGTTCTTATTGATAGAAAAGATCGTTCCTTTAACATTGCATTAAACCCTAAAGGCTCTCGTAGGTTGGTGTTTACAGTGCCTTCCATCAACGCAGCAGAACCATCTCAGCGCTATCACTGGACAGTCCTCCCACAAGGAAGGAGGAACAGCCCCTCCATTTGCCAAAGAGCCGTTGCAGACGTGTTATCACCAACCCATCGACAGTGTCCTGATACCATCGTATCTCACTCTAGGGACGATCTCTTGCTGGCAGCGCAATCCGAGGGACAACTCCTGCAAGTGCATTTGTCTGTGAAAACTGCACTATTGACACATGGTCTGAAATTGCACCGGGGAAAGAACAAGTGACAGTTCCATGCAAATACCTTGGATTTCAAATTAAGAACACCACACTTCAGCCCCAGACTGTTACTTTACCCAGTGACATCCACACCTTAAATGATTTGCAGTCACTACTGGGCTTAATCAGTTGGGTTAGGCCTCTGTTAGGTGTAACAACAGACCCCCTGAAACCGCTCTTTCAGCTCCTGGAAGGGGAGGCAGACTAAACCTGTCCTCAGTGCTTAACACCGGCAGCCCTGGCAGTATTAAAGGAAAGAAATCAAAGACTGAGTTCCTGTCAGAGTAAAAGAAAAGTGTGTGGGTTACCTGTTGTTTTAGTAATTTTTAAAGATATCAAACAACTTATGCTCTAATAGGATAATTAGAATTAAAAGGCAAAGATTTTCTGTTATGGGAATGGGTTTTTTTAAGCTTTCAGTTTTCCAAACCCATTCCTCCATATCCTGAGAAGCTCTCCAAAGTCT
>NW_020958274.1:23931-27183 GCF_003031625.1 Empidonax traillii | reverse complement strand
ACTATCTCAAGCCAGAGCAATTATTTCTGTGTGCCCTGACTGCCAGAGCCGCACTACTCTACCATCTGAGAGGGTAAACCCTCATGGAATTACCTCACTTGACATCTGGCAGTCAGGCATAACGCATTATTCACCATTTGGAAAATTAAAATACATCCATGTGGCCACTGATGTGTTCTGGTGCCATTGGAGCAGCAGCACATGCAGGAGAGAAGGCCCAAGATGTCAACAAACACCTTCTATCTGCAATATCTGTCCTTGGCATTCCCAAAACCATAAAAACAGATAACAGACCAGCACACACTTCTCACTCTTTAAAAGAGTTTTCCAACATGTGGGGCATCTCCCATGTCACAGGGATCCCCCACTCCCCCACTGGTCAAGCAGTGCTAGAGCGTGCTCATCAAACACTCAAGGATAACCAAACAACAAAACACCACAATTGGACTGAGATGGTGAGTGTGGGAATGGTTGGGGTTTGGTCGATGTGCTGCTCAAGTCATGCATTGATTTGGGTTTCCTTTCTTGGAGCTGAGGAAGAGGAGAACCCAGGGACTGCAGGAACCCCTGAGCCAGCCCAAGGGACGTGCTTTTGGAAGGTGGATGGACAGGCCCAGCTCTCTCTGCAAGATAAGTGGAGGGCTCTGAGCCAGAGAGGGGATGAGAGCCGGGTACAGGCTTGGGAATTGCCGGGAGGGCTTTTGAAATGAGCGTAGGGAGGGGATGTCTAAGAACAAGTCCCTTGGGAGAGGGAAGTGGAGAGGCTGAGTTTTGACCCCAGCACAGGGGTTTGCAGGGCAGAGCAGAGAATCTCCCACATGTAAGATTCTTGTGGGTCCATCTTTGCAGTTCTGACAGGCACTACTTGTCACGGCCTATCCTCTCCATTCCAGAACAGGCCCTGGCAACCAAAGAACCAACACCCCACACCAGCACAGTCAGACCAACCCATGTGCTTTGAGCCCTTTTTTTATGTCACAGCCTATCCTGTCCATTCTGGAATAGCCTGTGGATACCAGAAAACCAAGCCCCTACCATGTGACAGTTCAACCCTATCTGTGTGTCAAAGACCCCTTTGTGATGTCACGGTCCATCCTCTCCATTCTGGAATAGCCCCTGGAAACCAAAGAATCGACATCACAGAATGTCACAGTGCAGCCCCACCCATCTGCCATGGGTCCCTTTGTGATGTCACGGCCTTTCCCCCAGGAAAGAAAGCCTGTAACCTTTGGCTTTGAGGTTCAGTTGGTGGGGCATCTGGGCACTCCATGGGCAGCATGAGCTTTCTGTCCTGCCACCTTTTGTCTGGGAAGAATGTTTGACCATATTCAATTTTGGGAGTCTCACCAGCAAGTTCAGTGCAGGGCTCCTGTCCCAGTTTAAACGAGACACAGGTGTTTTTTCTGAGGATGAGTTATGAGAAATTATTGAAACTCCTCTCTCAAAGCAATTAAAAATCTAAAATTAAGAGGCTCTGGTTGAAGGAAAACAAATTATGGAAAAGGAAAAATAACAGCCCTTTATTAAAAGGTATGTGTGTATTGGCAGAAACAACGAAAGAAAACAAGTAAAATAACCAAACAATACTCCTATACCCACCAAAAATCCCCTTCAAAACCAACCAATAAACAAGCAAAGGACAAAAAGTAAACAGTTCAGTTTGTGCCCTTTGGTGCAATTCTAACCACAGGCAACAGGGGGTGCCGTTGGGTCACTAAAGATGCAGAACTTGTAGTGTCCTGTGCTAGTCACCAGGGGGCGCTGTTGGATCACTGGAGATGCTGAGCCTGCAGTTCTTTATGATGGCCAGCAGGGGGCGCTGTGGAATCACTGGTCATTGCCATGTGGGGG
Organism: Empidonax traillii; assembly: GCF_003031625.1. Taxonomy (NCBI): domain Eukaryota; kingdom Metazoa; phylum Chordata; class Aves; order Passeriformes; family Tyrannidae; genus Empidonax; species Empidonax traillii. The sequence continues at coordinate 25,332 of NW_020958274.1, read as the reverse complement.
TAACACCCTCTGGGGTGTGTTGGAGAAACTGAAAATGGGTTTCCCTCCCCTTCCCCACACACACTGGGAAAAGGGGAGAGAGAGAAGGGGGGAGAGAAAAAAACAAAAAAAGAAAAGTCCTCTCCAATGGGAAAAAACCCTTACTCTATTCGGCTGGTCAAATTTTGCGGTTTAGTTTTCCTCCTCCCTTTGATGTGCACAAGGACCACTGCTAAGAATAGAAATCAACGGGAATGAGGAAGGGGAAGAAAAATAGTTCCTCTCTGATAAAAAATCCAAGCAGATTCCACAGCAGCAACCAGGCTGAGAACAGAAAAACAACACTGAGCTCTCCTCCAACCTTGTTCCAGTCTAAGCAGAAAGCCTGAAGTCCTCCCCCCATTTCCCAGGGAACAAGGGAAAAAAAAAAAAAAAAAAAAAAAGAGTTCCTTACCCCTGTTTCCAAAGATGAAAAGATGAAATTCTGAGCCATTAAACACAAAACAGCTTCCTTTGTGCTCTTTCAGTGCCCACTTAACAGCTCTGCATGCAGTGGGCAGGGGAAAAGGGAAAAAATTCCTGCCAAGTTTCTAAGAACCACCAAAACCATGACCGGAACCCTTCAGTTCACCACACTCCAAAGAGCATCGCTTAAGCTGTGGACAGTTCTGATCCCCCTCAACAAACACTCCTCCAGCTGTGACCCTTGTCTGGTGGGAAACACAAAGGGATATGTGGGAGGGTTTCACTGACAAGAAGGAGAATTTTGGAGAGGGACCTTTACACACCCAGATCTTGGTGTGTCCACACATCTCTGCCTGGGTGTGGGTGTGAATTGATTGTGGTGTGAGTGTTGTTATTGGGAATCCATAATTCAGTCACAGTTCAATTGCACAAATTATATTGAATCTCTTGCTAACTGTTAAGTTGGTCACTGATTACATGCTACTAATCTCTTTTGTCCCCTTTTCTTTCTGTTCAAATCCTTTGCACCCAGACCCTCTTATATCCTGTTATAAGTAAAATGAAACTGAGTTGAAATATAGTAATAAATTTTTTTTTTAAGATGTATAGAAAAGGCAAATAAGCAAAACAGCGCACTGGGCGGCCGGGGAGATCCCTGCTTCACTCACGGTACGCAAGCGCAGTAGGAAAAAACAGTAACTTTTATTCCCTTATCGGTTCCCCTCCCATAGTCATTTGTTATCTTTCTATTGGATCTGAGTTTGCAGATCTGGTTCTGGTTGGTTTCTCTGCAGGCCTGTTTTAGTTGCTAGGTGCTTTCCTGTCCATAGTTTTCATTAGTTTTTAGTCCTTGAGGCCTGGCGTGTTAGGTATTTCCAGATGTCCATCTTGGATACTCTGGATCATTTTCATTCTTGACTCTTTGATTCTTGTCCTTCCCTTCGTTACTTTATGCAT
>NW_020958274.1:21496-22974 GCF_003031625.1 Empidonax traillii | reverse complement strand
GCACTGACAAAGCCTCCCCAGGGACTCCTGAGAGCAGATCCTTGCAGGCCAGGAGTGCAGGCAGACAAAGGCTCTGGGCAGTGTCACAATGGTCCCCTGATTCCATGAGACAACATTCCTAATTTACTGTCCACACCAGAGGGAAATCACAGGAAGGGCCATGGTTTGTCAGGACTTGCTTTATCTGAGTGAGCCCTGGGGGGCTTTTGGTGCTGAGTCCTTGAACCTCAGGGACTGAGGGGAGATTGTACAAACCTGTCCATAAGGGAAAGTCAGAAGAAAAACCCAAAGTATCTGGAAGCATTAATGGGTCCCACTGAGTGTGACTACAGGCAAAGTCTCTCCAGGGACTAATTAAACTCGATAACTTGAGGCCATCATTGCACAAACCTCTTCAAAACTCAGAGTCAAAGGAAAAGGAAAAGTACCTTAACAAACCTGTAGTACCTTGAAGCTTTAACAAGCCCCACTGAGGGTCATTCCTGACAAAGGCTCTCAAGGGACTCATTAGAGCAGATAATTGGAGGCCAGGACTGAACAAACCTCTCAAAGACTCAGTGTCAAAAAGAAGTGTCTTAATAAACCTTGAGTGCCTTAAAACATTAATGAGCCTCAGTGGGTGTCACAACTGACATTCTCTCCAGGGACTCATTAAAGCAGATAATTGGAGGCCAGGACTGAACAAACCTCTCACAGATTCAGTGTCAAAAAAAGTACCTTAATAAACCCTGAGTGCCTTGAAGCATCAATGACCCACTGAGGGTTGTCACTCTCTGGGGCTCTCAAGGGACTCGTTACAGCAGATAATTGGAGGCCATGGCTGCACAAACCTCTCAGAGATGCAAAACCAAAAGCAAACCCCCAATTGCTCTGAAAATCCTGCAGGCCCTTGAAGCCTTAAGGAGCCCCCCGAGGGCCCCTCCTGCCTCCCCAGGGACTCTGCAGCAGCTCCTTGGAGGCCCTGAGTGCAGGGAGCCAAAGGCTCTGGGCAGCAGCTCAGCTGCTGAGAAAAGCCTGGCTGGGGTTGGGGAAGTTTCCTTCCTTTTCAGTCTTCCTGCAGCTTTGGGAAACGCTGCCTGGCAGATTGGCACCACCTAAGAAGGGCTCTGGCAGGTTCCTGGCAGCAAAGCCGACCTGCCCTGGGCTCCAGCTCAGAGCTTTGGAGCAGGGAGACACCTGAGAGTTCAAAAGAGGAGGCTGCATCTTTGACAACATTTGGGGACAGGCAGGCATTGCTGCTCTGTGGATAATCTGCATGGGAATGGTTGCTTTGAGTTCAAGCATTCAATTGAAATGAAGGTGGGTATCTCTGGGATTTGTTTTGGTTTTAAATAAGAATATTTAATTTTTCTGTATATTTATATTATGAAGCCGGTAGATTAGAAAACATGGTGACTTTTCTCTCAGGCAAACTTTTTATCTTGGAAATTTTGAATGGCACCTCTTTGAGACAGAAAAAACTCACAGGAAAATGGCAC
>NW_020958274.1:17073-18172 GCF_003031625.1 Empidonax traillii | reverse complement strand
GGAGACATATTTGGTACCACATGCAACGGCCCAGAATACCATCCTGGGTCTCAAGAAGCAGGTCCTGTGGAGACATGGCAGTCCAGAGCGAAATGAGTCAGACAATGGGACTCATTTCAAGAATAATCCAGTGGCCACTTGGGCACGGGAGCATGGTATTGAATGGGTGTATCACATTCCATATCATGCACCTGTTGTTGGAGAAGGTGAAAGGTATAATGGACTGTTAAAAACAACTCTGAAGGCACTAGGTGAGGGAACTTCCAAGAACTGGGATAAGCACTTCACCAAGGCCACCTGGCTGGTTAACACTAGAGGCTCTGTCAATCGAGCTGACCCTGCCCAAGCAGAATCCCTGCCCACTGTAGATGGAGACAAAGTTCCAGCGATCGATCTGAGAGGTATGTTAGGGAAGGCTGTTTGGATTACTCCTCTCTCAGGCCAACACAAACTCATTCGTGGGATTGTTTTCACTCAAAGGCCTGGAAATACCTGGTGGGTGAGGAGAAAGGATGGAGAGATCCAGTGTGGGCCTCAAGGAAATTTAACCTTGGGGAAAGACTAATCATGTGCTTTGAGTTGTTTTGCAGGAAACCAGTCACCAGATGAGAAAGACCTGAACAAGTTGATGCCGATATCCAACGATAAAACAGCCCAGACCAGAGAACCAGCCCTAAAACCAGAACTGTGATTGTGACCAAAGGGCCAAGGATCAGAACTGAGCTGATGCTGATCAAGACAATTGCTTCAAAGGAAGAACATAGACAGTTCCACAAAGTCCCGGGGTCCTTTTGATCCCATGAGGTTCTGCAGTGTCACCTGTTCCCTTTGGTTCCAGGAGACCCCAGTGGATTCCAATGGCCACTGGATTCCAGGAGATTCCACAGTGTGCTGGGGTTCCCTTGTCTCTCTGAGTTTTGGCAGTGTCCGGGGTCCCTTTGTTCCCAGGAGGTTCCTTTGTTTCCATCAGGCCCTGCCACGTCCCAGACTCCCTTTGGTTCCAGGAGGTGCTGCAGGGTCACAATGTGCCCTTTATTCCATGAGGTTCCACCATGTCCCAGGGTTCCATGATCTGTGCCAGGAGGTTCCTGGACAGAGA
>NW_020958274.1:14693-15677 GCF_003031625.1 Empidonax traillii | reverse complement strand
TCCCTGTGCCAGGGCTGGCTGTGGGGTGGCAAGGTGGGGGTGCAGCCAGGGGTGCCCAGGGCTGTGGGGCAGAGCAGGGTCCTGCCCCCCAGGGCTGTGTGTGCTGGGGCAGGGACTCTGCTGCCTGCCAGGGGCAGCTCTCAGCCCACCCAAGGAGCTGCCACGGGGCTGGGGGAGAAGGGCTGGGGGGAAGGAGCAACTACTGGTAGAGCAGAGCAGGGTAGAGTCCTTCTGATCTCCAAAGTGTGCTGCAGGAATGAGGGCTGGTCACAGCTCCAGATCAAAGCAGGAAATTTCCCAGAAGGTATCTGCAAGAGGCACAGACCCATAGGGGATACCTTGAAGAGAATGAACCAGTTCTTTCAGTGTTACACTCTGGGTTGTCTGGGTGCTCACTTCGACATAGAAATTAATCTCTGAGCAGAGGAAAAAACACTGAAACTTGAACTCTGTTAGATTAGAGGCAATTGAACCTGAGAGTATTAGAGATGAAAACTCTCTTAGAGACAGCACCAGTGTCACTTTTCCATCGTCCCCAGGGTTGCTGTGACTTTGCCATCAGAGCCTGCTCAGGCCGAGCTGCCCCTGGGCAGTGCCCTGTGCTGCTGGGAGGGCTCTGCAGGGCAGAGCTGAGCCCCCAGGGCTGGGATGGGCTCTGGCAGCACTGCCAGGGCCCAACCCTGGGCCCAGGGTAGCAGCTGCTGACAGGGACAGCCCCAGGCAGTAGAGCCCTGGGCAGGGAGTGGGGGGCAAGTGCCCCCAAGGCCTGGGGGAGGGGGCGTTCAGGCAGCTCTAGGGGTTCTTCCCTGCAGCTCTGCTGGGCACTGAGTGCTGTGCCATGGAAATGAGGATTCCTGCAGTGGAAAAGAACCTTCCCCAGGTGTGATGGTAATAATAGAAAACACAGGCAAAATTATTCTAAGCTCAGACTAAGCTTTTTCTCTGCAGCTCTTCTGAGTCATGGGTGTAGAGACATGAAAGGTG
>NW_020958274.1:13582-14672 GCF_003031625.1 Empidonax traillii | reverse complement strand
AGCAGAGAGGCCTGTGCAGAAGCTGAAAGGCCCTGCCACAGCCACCTTCTGCAGGCCTTTGGCCATGGCTGCTGGCTGTGCCCCTGAGGCCAGGAGGACACAAGTGGCCCTTGCAGCCCTGGGGCCTCCTGGCCTCCTTGTCCCTGCTCAGCAGCCTGGCAGGTGCCACCCCATCGTCCTGCCCTTGGCGCTGCCCATCCCACATCCCAGTGCCCCAGGAAGAGCCCTGAGCAATGAGGCAGGGACAGCATCTGCCTTCCCAGGGGCTGGGGGTCAGGCCTTGGTCCTTTGGATTGAGGAAACAAGTCAATGCTTATTCAGCATCAGAGCCACCTTTGCCTTGTTTGTCCATCCTTGTCATCACTGTCTTTAGTTTTCTGCTCTAATTGAACCCTAAGATGACTTTCTCATCCGTGTCCCTCAGTGGGACCCATTAACACTACAAGAAACTTTACAGTTTGACTTTAACTTTAAATTCTTTAGAGGTTTCCTCAACTTCCTCTAAGGGACTGAGGCTCAGGGACTCATCCCCAAAGCCTCCAGGCTGATGAAATGCCTGGGGCTGTTGCTGTGCTGCTGAGCTGGGCTGGGCTCCTGGCACACAGGGAGCTCCTGGTAACCAAGAACAGCTTCAAAGACACAGCTCTGCCCAGGAGCAGCTCCTTTGCCCTGCCCAGCAGGGCTGAGGGCACTGCCGGCAGCACCCAGGGCACAGGAGAGAAGGCAGAGAGGTGAGAGGCAGCCTGGGCTGGGAGGGGACTGAGCTCTCACTGCAGCAGAAACCTTCCCAGGATTTGAAGGAAGAATTCTCTGACTGGAGGACACTGAAACTTCCCTTCCTGCAGGGATCTGCTAAAGCTGCCACAGCCCACAGCTTGTAGGATTTTTCAGAAGGCCTCTGCCAGTGCCTGCAGGGCAGAGGAAGTGGCCCTATGGCAGAGCAGGGCAGGAGCTGCAGGCAGCAAGGGCAGGCAGGAGAAGGGAGCAGGAGGTGAAAGGGATCCTGGGCTGGGAGGACAGGGCAGAGCTGCTCAGGGGAGGAACCTTGGCAGCCCTTTGGCATGGGAAGGCTGTGGCTGCAGAGCAGTGC
>NW_020958274.1:8220-10391 GCF_003031625.1 Empidonax traillii | reverse complement strand
TCCTGGGGGTGGGAGCCCTTTGAGCACAGGCAGGGACAGGCACTGGGAACTTGTGAAGCAGAGCTGGGCTCCCTGACAGCATCTCCAGGATGCTGTGGGATCTTCTGAGGCCACTGCATGGACTGGGTCACTTCTTCAGGGCTGTGCTGAGGATCCCCTCTGAGCAGGGACAGCACAAAGCCTTTTCCACGTGCCTCCCTCACCTGGCCGTGGTCTCCCTGTTCCTCAGCACAGCATTCTTTGCCTACCTGAAGCCCCCCTCCATCTCCTCCTCATCCCTGGATTAGGCCCTGTCAGTTCTGTATTCAGTGGTTCCCCTAGAACTGAACCCCCTTATCTACAGCCTGAGGAACCAGGAAGTGAAAGATTCCTTTAGGAAAGTGGGAGCTTCATTTAAAGACAATTGTAAAGTCTGCCTTTTCTTCTATAGAACATTCCTAATGTAATTCATTGCAATTTAAGCATTTTTTCTCCTATGTGTCTTTTTTTGTTCAGTACATTTTCTTAATTGTTTTTCTACTTTAATAATGGTATTCACTAATGAATGACATTGCTCATAGGATTTTTACATCAATATCTACGATTCTTCTGTAATTCTAAGACTTTCAAAAGGCTAGTTCTCTGTACATTTGAAGAAAATAAAGTTCCCTGCCCTGGTATCTCTGTCCAAGTTGCTTCCTCAGCCCTTCTCTGGAGCTGCAGGGGCAGTTCCTGTGTGCAGAGCTGGAGGGAAGAGACCCCCAGCACAGCAGCACAGCCAGGGACAAGGGCACTTGCTCCTTCCACATCTGCTCTTTCCAGCTCCACGCTGTCCTTCCCAGCCCTGCTGGGGCTGCAAGGCCTGAGTGCTCTGGCAGCTTGGGCACAGTCCTGCTGCGTGTCCCTGCTGGCATCACAGGCAGGGACAGGCCCTGGGCACTGCTGGCACAGAGCTGGGCTCCACCCCAGCACTGCCATCAGCAAAGGGCATCTCCTGAGGGCAGCCAAGGAGGGCTTGGCTCTCCCTCCACAGTCCCTGTCAGCAATGTGCTCTAGGAATGCCCTGGCAAAGCAAATGCCAGTGCCCATTCAGAGTGGGAGTGTGCAGGGTGGGGGCACCCAGCAGTGTCCAGGCACAGCCAGAGCTCCTGGCACAGCCCTGAGGGCCCAGCAGAGCAGGGGCTGGGCTGTGTCTTTGTTCCATGCACAGCCTGGCAAGGTGCCCCAGGGCCATTGGCACAGAGCAGCCCCTGCAGCCCCCACTGCCAGCCCTGGCCTCTCACCCCACCTGCAGGAGGTTGGTTGTCCCTCCATGGAGGGACATCGAGTGACCAAGTCAGAACTGCACCTTTGCTTTGCCCTGAGGACACTCCAACCTGTCTGCTCCAGCCCTGCCCTGCCTCCTGGCCCGGCCCTTTCCCTGCCCAGCAGGACAGCAGGGACTGGGGCAGTAAGATCTCATCAGTGGAGCTGTCCCTAAAGGGAATGTGGAGCTGCTTCAGCTCCAGCACCCTGAGTGTCCCCTGCCTGGGGACAGCACAGTCTCTGCTCCCAGCACTGTCAGGGCCATTTCCTGCACCTTTGGCATGTCCAGAGTGTTTCCTGCTGGTGGCCCCATCCAATGACCAGCCCTGGGCTGTTTGCCAGCCCTGCCCTCGGCAAGACCCATGGGCTGGAAGGGTCACACAGACTCACAATGGCCCCAAGATTCCATGAGGATCCACAGTGTCCCAGGGTCCCTTTGGCTCCATAAGGCCCTGCAGTGTCCCAGTGGTCCCATAAATTCCAGGAGGTTCTGCAGTTCCACAATGGCCCATTGATTCCATGAGGCTGCACAGCATCAGCACAAAGCTCAGCCCGGACAGATGAAAGTTTGGGGGAGATTAGGGGAGGAACTGGGCCAAAAGAGAAAAGATAATTGGGGAAGGAAAAAGAGGATTGGCCAATAAAGAGAAAAGATTGTGATGAGGTAAAACCAGGTACAGGGAATGCTGAGGGTGCAAAAACACTGACTGTGCAAACATTCCTGATGGACCTTTAGCCTCTTTGTAACTTCAAAGCCCAACACTATCCAAAAGTGCTGCCCCTCCCATTAAGAGGAATCCACTGCTCCAATTCCAAGCCAGAAAAAAAACAAACCCAGAACTCCAGACTCTTTTTTGTACTCAATGCCCACCCTATTCCCAAACCTG
>NW_020958274.1:4881-6425 GCF_003031625.1 Empidonax traillii | reverse complement strand
CAGTTCACACCCACACCCAGGCAGAGATGTGTGGACACATCAGGATCTGGGGTTTGGCTTCTGACTTCTTGAGCAACTTCTTCAATTTTCTCTCAGTACCTCAGGATGATGGACTTGTCTTGAAACACACCGTGGGGCTCATTAAAATAAAGACAAACAAAATTTTTTTTCTTTTACTTTGTTGTCTTCACGTCTTAATGTCTTCAACAACTAATTGGAGTTGTTTTGTATTTTAGCTGAGGAGGAAAATTTCAAAAGCAGCTCCCAAATAATAGATTTTTTTTTTTTTAATGAAAGGGAAAGATCCATACAGAGCCTTGGGATGCAAGAGGGTCAGGGTGCAAAGGGTTTGGATCCAAAGATAAGAGGGCAAAAGAGATTAGTAGCATTTAATCATTGAGCACTCTCACACCAGAGACAACTCACACTGATATCTCAGATTTTTTTTGTTTTTTTACTTTTGTAGATTTTAGAACTAGTTGTGTAGTGAATATATTTTAGTGTAGCTGTATTATATCCCTTACCCTTAACAGAGTAGTTACACATACACAACCCTACTACCCCATTCCATATCAATCCCTCTAAACTCCATTTTTAGTCTTCTTTTCAAGGTAGAATTTTAGAAAAACATCCCAAGGCCTGGACCAGAAGACATCACCCAGACACAGTGACCTTCTAGGCAGAACTCTTTAGGAACTCCCAGGATTGTGTGTGCTGTGAAGAAGATGAAGATGAGGAAGAAGGGGTCCCAAAGGCACCAAATCCAGTTCCTGAAGGGGTGTGTCAGGGGGCAGAATGGGGCAGAACCAGGGCTGCATAAACCTGGGATTGGATGGACCTTCTTATAAAATCCTAGAACCCCTGTCTGGGGGGGCACACATGGTATGTGTTCCTCTAGGCCTAACAACTCATTAAAGGACCAGGTCTCTTTATCTTATCTGCTACCTAAATTGGCCTGGAGTCTTTTTCTCCATGGTCTCTTAAGGCAACATTTTGTGGTTTTGCTCTGGCTCAATTTGCTCTCACCCCACACACCATTACTGTAAGTTGAGAGAAGGTTTATGCAGACAAAGGAGACCTGATTTGGGAAAATAATATGAACATTTCTTACTAGCAAAATAAAACTAAAGAACTACATCTACAACAATTCTACTCAAGTAAAAGTATGATATATTTATAGATATACCTCTCCCTCTTTCTATCAGTCCAAGGAGGAGAAGCAGTCTCTTTCTCCATTCTCGGAGCTCCAGATCTTTTCAATAACTGCAACACTTTCAAGCTCTTCTTCTGTTATCTCAGGATGACAACTCCTTTTTGTCACAGCTGGAACTCTTTATCTCTCTCTTTTTCTTCTGTGTCGGCCCCAAGGCAGGGCTGGGCCTACCCCCCTCCTGGGCTAAGATCAGAGGCTGGGGGTTACCCAGGCCCTGTAGGGTCTTCCATGGGCTTGGAAGGGGACACTTGCCTACCATGGATCTTCCCCACAGGGTCACAGGGGATAATGGCTTTTGAGTCCACCCCTGTTCCCTGGGGAGGTTCCTCCC
>NW_020958274.1:0-3851 GCF_003031625.1 Empidonax traillii | reverse complement strand
CAGTGCCACACCTGCCCCTGGCCCAGGGCCGGGGGAGGAGGGAGGCCTGGCCCCCACCTGGGGCCTGCCTCTCTCTCCCTACATGGCTCCCTAATTTCAACTGCCACCAATTTCAACTGCTCCTAATTTCAACTGTGCCACCAACCTTCTCTTCCATTTTCTTAAATATGTAATTAGCAAAGGCGTTACAAAGTTTTGATTGGCTTTTTTCTCTGGAAATTCACCTGGACAAAACCATCCTCAGCCCCAGGGGCTTGCTGGTGGGCAAAACCATGACAACAGGGGACTGGTGAAAACAAAGGGACACCCATGATGTCACAGAGATATCAGTGAAGTCAAAGGCATCTCGTGACATCACAGGGACATCAGTGACCTCACGGGGGCATGGTGCCACCTCTGGGGACATTAGTGACATCACAGAGACAGTAGTGACATCACTGGGGACCAGTGAAGTCACAGGGGACTGTTGATAACAAAGGTACTGCTGTGATGTCACAGGGTTATTTGTTACATCACAGGGGACTTCAGTGACTTCACAAGGGCAAGGGTGAAATCACAGTGACACCAGTGACATCATCAGGGTCATTGCTGACATCACAGGGTACAGTGGAGACATCAAAGGGAGATGGATGACATCACTGAGGACCAGTGACATCACAGGGGACTGCTGACAAAAAAGGGACAGGCGTGATGTCACAGGGACACCGGTGATTTCACAAGCACGGGGTTGACATTATAGAGACACAAGTGACATCATCGGGGACATTGCTGAAGTCACGGGGGGCAGTGGTGACACCACAGGGACAGAGGTTACACCATTGAGGAACACTGACATCACAGGGGACTGGTGAAAAAAAAGAAACAGCCGAGAGTCACAGGGAAATCAGTGACATCAGAGGGGACATCGGTGACTTCACAGTGACTGGGGTGACATCTCAGAGACATCAGTGACATCATCAGGGACACTGGTGACATCACAAGGCACTGGCGACAGTAATGGGAAAGCCATGATGGCACAGGGACATTGGTGACATCACAGGGGACATCAGTGACTGCATAAGGCTAGGTATGACATCACAGAGACATCAGTGACATCATTGGTGGCATTGGTGACATCACAGGGACATCCATGACATAACTGGGGACCAGTGACATCAGAGGGAACTGGTGAAAACAAAGGGACAGTTGTGATATCACAGTGACATTGGTGACATCAATGGGGACATTGGTGACTTTACAAGGACAAGGGTTACATTACAGAGGCAGCAGTGACATCATCAGAAACATTGGTGACACCACAAGGGACAGTGGTGACATCACAGAGACTGCAATGACCTCATTGGGACCAGTGATGTCACAGGGAACTGTTCACAACAAAGGGACAGCAGTGATGTCACAGGGACATGGATGAACTCACTGGGACATGGTACCACGGGTCGGCACAGTGGTGACATCACAGAGACAGCAGTGACATTAATGGGGACATCTGTGACATCACAGCTGACATAGGTGACTTCACAAGGCCAGGGGTGACATCACAGAGACAGCTGTGACATCATCGGGGACAATGGTGACATCACAGGGGACAGTGATGACATCACAGAGACAGCAGGGACATCATTGGGGACCAGTGACATCAGAGTGACAACAGAGGGACAGCAGTGATGTCACAGGGACATGAGTGACATCAATGTGGCCTGGTGACATCACAGGGACATTGGTCACATCACAGGGAAATGGGGGCACTGTTGGGGACAGTGGTGAAATCACAGCAACAGCAGTGACATTATTGGGGAGCAGTGACATCACAGGAGAATGTTGACAACAAAGGGAGAGCGGTGATGTCACTGGGACATCAAAAAATTCACAAGGAGAGGGTTGACATCATAGAGACACCAGTGACATCACCAGGGACAGTGGTGACATCACAGGGACACCAGTGAAATCATTGGGAACCAGTGACATCACAGGGGACCGGTGACAAAAAAGGAAAGCCCTGATATCACAGGGAAATCAGTGACATCAGTGGGACATGGAGTCACCACTGGGGACAGTGGTGACATCACAGAGACAGCAGTGACATCCTTTGAAACCAGTGACATAACAGGGGACTGGTGACAACAATGGGAAAGCCGTGATGTCACAGGGACATCGGTGACATCACAGGGGACATGAGTGACTGCACAAGGCCAGGGGTGACATTACAGAGTCAGCAGGACATCAATGGGGACATCTGTGACATCACAGGGGACATTGATGGCTTCACAAGGCCAGGGGTGACATCACAGACACCAGTGATATTATCAGTGTCACTGGTGACATCATAGGGGATAGTGGTGACATCCCAGGGACATTAGTGACATCACTGCGGTCAGCAGTGGCTTCACAAAGACAGGGTTGACATTATAGAGACACCAATGACATCATCGTAAAAATGGGTGACATCACAGGGGACAGTGGTGACATCACAGGGAGAAAGGTTACATCACTGGAGAACAGTGACATCACAGGGGACTGATAACAATAAAGCAGTGATGTCACAGGGACATCGGTGACATCACAGGGGTCTGGTGACATCACAGGGACATTGATGACATCACAGGGACATGGTGGCACTGCTGGGACAGTGGTGATATCACTGGGACAGCAGTGACATCACTGGAGACCAGTGACATCACAGGGGACTGCTTACAGCAATGGGAAAGCCGTGATGTCACAGGGATATTGGTGACATCACAAAGGGGAGGGGTGACAACCCAGAGACACCAGTGATATCATTGGGGACATTGGTGACGTCACAGGGGGCAGTGGTGACATCACAGAGGAACCTGTGAAATCATAGGCCATTGTTGTCAACAAATGGAAAGCCGTGATGTCACAGGGACATCAGTGACATCACAGGGACATTGGTGACATTATGGAGATATGGTGCTACCATTGGGGACAGTGGTGACATCACAGAGACAGCAAAGGCATCATTGGGGACCGGAAATATCACTGGGGACTGGTGACAACAAAGGGAAAGCCGTGATGTCGCAGGGACGTCAACGACATCACAGGGGACCTGGATAACAACACAGAGACACCAGTGATATCATGGGGGACACTGATGACATCACAGGGGATGGGGGTGACATTACAGGGACAGCAGTGACATCATTGTGGACCAGTGACATCACAGAAGACTGGTGAGAACAAACAGGCAACTGTGATCTCCCAAGGACATCAGTGACATCACTGGGGACATCGGTGACTTCACAAGGAGAGGGGTGACATCACAGAGACACCAGTGATGTCATTGGTAATACTGGCGCCATAACAGATACATTGGTGACATCATTTGGAACCGATGACATCACATGGCACTGCTGACAACAAAGGGACAGCTGTGATGTCACAGGGCTATTGGTGACATCACAGGGGATAAGGGTTACAACACAGGGGACAGAGGTGTCATCACAGGGACATTGGTGACATCACTGAGGACAAGTGACATCACAGGGGACTGGTGACAACAAAGTGAAAGCTGTGATATAACGTGGATGTTGGCAGAGGAGCTTCCAGAACAAACTGCACACAAATCAGGAGGATTTACGCAAATGTTCCGCTTTATTTACATAACCCAACCTCTTATACACTTTCACTGCCCCCAGGGCGTGATCACTTTCAAACTATTGGTTATTTGCTGTAACCCACGAACCGAGCGTGCATTACTGACACACTGCCTATTGGCTGCACACAGGTGTCCATGTGATATGAAGACATTGTTTTTCTCCTAAAACTCCTCCTTATTTTTGTCCCAGGTTTCTCTTTGTTTACATTCCTGCAGTCTGGTATCACTGCTCCTGTAC
>NW_020958273.1:23199-26718 GCF_003031625.1 Empidonax traillii | reverse complement strand
ATGTGGGAAGGGCTTCACCTCGAGCTCCAACATGATCCAACACCAGCACATCCACACTGGGGCACGACCCTACACGTGTAGGGAATGTGGGAAGAGGTTTCAGACCAGCAGACATCTCCACCAGCACGAGCAGACACACACAGGGGAGAGGCCCTTCCGCTGCACCGACTGTGGGAAGAGGTTCGCCTGGAATGGCAACTTCGTCAGGCACCAGCGCCTCCACACCGGGGAGAGACCCTACAAGTGTGGGGAGTGTGGGAAGAGCTTCATTGACAGCTCCACCCTAAAGCAACACAAGCTCATCCACACTGGGGAACGGCCCTACAAGTGCTTGGAATGTGGGAAGAGGTTTCAGACAAGCTCAGATCTCCACAAGCACCAGCGGACACACACAGGGGAGAGGCCCTTCCGCTGCACCGACTGCGGGAAGGGCTTCAAACAGAACTCCACCCTCGTCACCCACCGGCGCATCCACACAGGGGAGAGGCCCTACAAGTGTGGGGAGTGTGGGAAGAGCTTCAGCCAGAGCTCTACCTTGACCTCACACCAACGGACCCACCGGTAAATGAAGCCCTCCGAGTTCCCCAACTGCAGGAGGAGCTTCGGCCGCTGCTCCCACCCCGAATGACCCCCCTGATGGTGAGGCAACCCCATGAGTCCAGTGACTGTCAGTCCATCCCTTTCTACCAGAAAGGGCCAGTCCCCTTTGCCAGGGGCAGGTTGTGCCAACAGAACCCTTCTTGGGGAGTGTGTGGAGATTCCTGTTTTGGCTGGGACCCCCCAAGGTCAGTGCTGGAGGTTGAGAGCAGAGATCTCCCCCCGAGCGTTGGTCTGGGGGAGTTCCATCCATCTCTAGTTAAAAATTTTTGCTTTGGTGCCAGCTTGAGTAGAATTGCTTCAACAATTGCTTTAGTGTAGAGCTCTGTCCTATCTTATGCTGTCGTACTGGTAGTTTTAGTGTTTCTCTTGTGCAGTAAATAATTCTGATGAAGATCTTTTGTCGGATCATTTGTAACCCTAAATAATTCATTTCTATCAATAGATGTGATTTGTTGTTATTAAAATCTGGGGGACAAAAGTGGTTCAGTCCCACCTCTGTAATTCCTCTGAACTTAAACTGCTGACATAACCCAGCAGTTCCCAGCACCTCACAGTACTTTCGGAGCTCAGGGGGACCACCCCCCTTTCCCAGACCCCCTGTGCCCAAAGACCCCCATGGGACCATCAGACCTTCCAGACCACCCCCTTTTTTCCACCCTTCACCCTTTTCCATGGTCCCTCATTACAATCTGTTGAAATATTGCAGAAAGAACTTGAGATTTGAATATTCCCTTGAGCAGAACTAAAACTCACACAAGTTATCTGTTGATACCAAAAACTGATTGTTATTAATTGCTAAGAGATGCAAAGAGAATTAAGAAAAAAAAAGAAAAGGTTAGAAAATGCTAAGATCATTTCTAGATGCAGAGAAAAGATACCACTGAAAACTACCTTCTCTCACTGAGCTGGTCTGTGTGGGGAGGAGTTTCTACATTTTTTTTTCTCTGTCCCTGCAGCTTTTCAATGTTATCTCTGTAGCTGCAGGGGGTCTTACAGCTTTAGTTCTCTGCAATGCAGCATGTTACATTTACTCAGGATGAGTTTAGGAGTATAACTAGGTCATGCAGAAAGAAAATTAGAGAGACAAAAGTGCAATTTGAAGTCAATTTGGCTACTTCTGTTAAAAATAACAAAAAACACTTCTATAAATATATTAATAACAGAAGGAGGGGCAAGGAAAACCTCCACTCCTTGTTGGACCTTGGGGGGGAACATAGTTAATAGAGATGAGGAGAAGGCTGAGGTGCTTAACACCTCCTTTGCCTCAGTATTCACCAGTAGGACAGGTGGCCCCTGGGACAACTGTCCTCTGGAGCTGGTAGACAGGGACAGGAAGCCAAACAGCCCCCCTGTATTCCAGGAGGAAATAGTTGGTGACTTACTGAATCATCTGGATCCTCACAAGTCCATGGGACCAGACGGGATCCATCCTAGGGTGATGAGGGAGCTGGCAGAAGAGCTTGCCAAGCCGCTCTCCATCATCTTCCAACAGTCCTGGCTCACGGGGGAGGTCCCATATGATTGGAAGTTGGCAAATATCACTCCAATCCATAAAAAAGGATGCAAGGCTGACCCTAGTAACTACAGGCCTGTCAGCCTGACCTCGGTGCCCGGCAGAGTTATGGAGCAGATCATCCTGTGTGCAATCACACAGCAGCTACAGGATGGACAAGGGATCAGACCCAGCCAACGTGGGTTTAGGAAGGGCAGATCCTGTTTGACCAACCTGATCTCCTTTTACAATCAGGTGACCCAGCTGGTGGATGAGGGAAAGGCTGTGGATGTGGTCTATCTGGACTTCAGCAAAGCCTTTGACACTGTCTCCCATAATATACTCCTGGAAAAGCTGCAGCCCATGGCTTGGACAGGGGCACTCTGTGCTGGGTCAGGAACTGGCTGGAGGGCCGGGCTCAGAGAGTGCTGGTGAACGGGGCTGCATCCAGCTGGCAACCGGTCACCAGTGGTGTCCCCCAGGGATCAGTGCTGGGCCCAGTCCCGTTTAACATCTTTATTGATGCTTTAGATGAGGGGGTTGAGTCCATCATCAGCAAATTTGCAGATGACACCAAGCTGGGAGGGAGTGTCGACCTGCCGGAAGGCAGGAGGGCTCTGCAGAGGGATCTGGATAGACTGGAGAGTTGGGCTGACTCCAATGGGATGAAGTTCAACAAGGCCAAGTGCCGGGTCCTGCACTTTGGCCACAACAACCCCCTGCAGCGCTACAGGCTGGGCACAGAGTGGCTGGAGAGCAGCCAGGCAGGAAGGGACCTGGGGGTGCTGATCGACAGGAGGCTGAACATGAGCCAGCAGTGTGCCCAGGTGGCCAAGAAGGCCAATGCCATCCTGGCCTGCATCAAGAACAGTGTGGCCAGCAGGAGCAGGGCAGTGATCCTTCCCCTGTACTCTGCGTTGGTGAGGCCACACCTTGAGTATTGTGTTCAGCTCTGGGCCCCTCAGTTCAGGAAGGACATTGAGGTGCTGGAGTGGGTCCAGAGAAGAGCAATGAGGCTGGTGAAGGGACTTGAGCACAAGTCCTGTGAGGAGAGGCTGAGGGAGCTGGTGTTGTTTAGTCTGGAGAAGAGAAGGCTTAGAGGTGACCTCATCACTCTCTTCAACTACCTGAAGGGAGGTTATAGCCAGGTGGGGGTTGGTCTCTTCTCCCAGGCAACCAACAATAGGACAAGGGGACATGGGCTCAAGCTCTGCCAGGGGAGGTTTAGGTTAGATGTGAGGAAGAAATTCTTTACAGAGAGGGTAATCAAGCATTGGAACAGCCTACCCAGAGAGGTGGTGGATTCACCATCCCTGGAGGTTTTTAAGCAGAGATTGGATGTGGCCCTTAGTGCCATGATATAGTAATTGGAGTTGGATCAGGGGTTGGACTTGATGATCTTGGAGGTCTTTTCCAACCCAATCTAT
>NW_020958273.1:18625-22938 GCF_003031625.1 Empidonax traillii | reverse complement strand
AGAGAGGGTAATCAAGCATTGGAACAGCCTACCCAGAGAGGTGGTGGATTCACCATCCCTGGAGGTTTTTAAGCAGAGATTGGATGTGGCCCTTAGTGCCATGATATAGTAATTGGAGTTGGATCAGGGGTTGGACTTGATGATCTTGGAGGTCTTTTCCAACCCAATCTATTCTGTGATTCTATGATTCTCTGATTGGCTGAGCTCGGTGAGGGCTCAGTTTAGGCCTGGTCTGCCCGGCAACTGATGACGCTTCAGCTGCGCTCGCCCCCATTGGCTACTGCTTGGGCTGACTCTGCCCGCGGCTTGGGGGTCCAAGGTGTGTTTTGGGGAGTCCTAGATTGCTGGAGTTTGGCTTTGTGGCGCTCTGGATACGTGGATTTTGGGGGGCCGACGTTGCCCAAACCCTCTCCCGTTCCCAGGATTTTCGGAGCCCCCCCCCCAATATCCCCCAATAGCAGGACAGCAGAGAACTCGGAAGCTTTACTGGGAGCACTGGGAGCAGCAGGCGGTTGGTGTGAGAGCAAAAGCAGGGCCAGGGGGGAAACACGACCCCCCCAAATTCCGGGCGGGGATGAACTGGGGGGTCCCGGCTGGATCCGAGGCCACGGGGAGGGGCTGCGGCCACCGCCGGCTCAGGAGCTCTGTGGGGAGAGAAAAATGAGTGACAGTGGGCTGAGGGGGCACGGGGGCACACACGGTGTGGGGAAGGGGGGACACGACCCCCAGGGCCCCTCTTTACCTTCTCCCGCAGGTAGAAGCCGAGCCCCAGCGCCAGGAAGATGAAACCCAACACGAAGCCCCCAACAACCACCAGGATCTTGGTATGGACAGTGTCCTGTGGCATCTCTGGAGGGGAGCTGGGGGGAGTCAGGACCCCCAAAACCTCCCATAGACCACCCAGGACCCCCCGAAAACTCCGTCCTGGTCTCCCCCAGCCCACTCAGGACCCCCTGAAACCTCCTGCCAGTCCCTTCCCAGCCCCTCCAGGATACCACAAAGCCCCTCCCATTCCCTTTAGCATCCTCCAGCCCCCCTCCCATCACCCTCAGGACCCTCCAGAACCCGTCCCAGTCCCTTCCAAGGCTCCCCATCACTTTTTCACACCTCCCCCCAGCCTCCCTCCCATCCCACCCAGGCTCCCCCAAACTCCCTCCCAGTCACCCTCAGGACTCCCCACAGCCCCTCTCAGCCCTTCCAGGACCCCTCAACCTCCTCCTCAGCCTCTCCATTGCCCCCCAAAGTGCCTCCCAGTGTCCCCAGTGCTCCCCCAGACCCCTGGCCCCCCTGCCAGTGTCCCCCCGGTGCTGGGGGGGCCGGGCCGTACCCCAGTGCCGGCTGAGGGGGTGCTCCAGGCTGACGTGCTCCACCTGGCAGATGTAGGTGACCCCGCGCCGGGGGGGGATTTCCAGCATCACCAGCACCTGGTAGGTCCAGTCCCCGTTGGGGACCACGTCAGTGGCCGTTACGTGCTCCGGCAGCTCCTGCCCATCCTGGAACCACCTCACCTGCACCGGGCAGGGTAGAAATCCATCACGGAGCAGAGCAGGGGCTGGGGCCGGGCTGGGAGCTCGTCGGCACCAGCGAGATGGACACGCTGGGGGGCACTGGGAGAGACGGGGGAGACACTGGGCTGAGCTGGGGGGGACTGGGAGAGACGCCGAGGGCTTGTAGGACTTTGGTAGGCGTTTGGATGGCACTAGGAAGGACTGGGATGGCACTGGGAGGGACTGGGAATGCACGAGGGTAGAATGGGATGGACTGGGGGGGTCACTGGGAGAGAGTTAGGAGACGTGAGAGTGAACTGAGAATGACTGGGAATGGAGTCAGAGCGTCTGGGAGAGGAGTGAGAGGGACTGGGAATGACTGGAAGGGACTGGGATGGACTGGGAAGGACCTGAGCGAGACTGGGAGGCTGAGTCCTGAAAGGGAACTCTGCGCTGCGGATCTGCCCAGCAACTGATGAGTCATCAGAGAGACTCGCTCTGATTGACTGAGGGGACGGAGAGCGGTGGCACCAGCGGGGCGGAGACGCGGGGGGGCACTGGGAGAGACTGGGATGGACTGGGATGGACTGGGGGGTACTGGGATGGGGAAAAAGAGGACGGGGATGGGCACAGGGAGGGTTGAGGAGTCAGGGGTGATTTCCAGGGAGGGTTTAAGGGGTTCCAGGGTCGTTCCCGGGACAGGGGAATTCCCGAGGGGACCCGCTCTGCCCCGCGCTCACCTCTGAGGTTCACAAGGAACGGTGCGGACACCTTGTAGTTGTGCCGGCAGTATGTGTCTACCAAAGCCCGTCTGTCCTCCAGATATTCCTGGTCGCTGTTCCACTGCCTGGCCTGGATCTTCCCAAACGGGGTGTCCCCCACAAAGACCCCCACATCGCTGTCGAAGTGGGCGAGCTGCTGTCGGTTGTAGATGAACCTCCCCAGGAGCCTCACCCGCTCGGTGCCGTTGATGAAGTGACACTCGGTCTTTATCATACTCTGGAACACCCCTGTGTGTGCAGGACACGGGTCAGGGGGTGCCCTGTCCCCACCCCCATCATCCCTCAGCACCCACAGCAGGTCGGCAGCTCAGGGGGCCACCCTAGACCCCCCTTTCCCACTCCCCTCTGCCCCACGGCCGTCCCAGCATCAGCTCTTGGTTCACGGGGAACCCCCCCATCAGCCCCCCGGGGATGGACAGAGGGGTTGGGGACCTTCCAGTGCGGATCCGATCCCACCCCCAGAGTCCTAGAGAACCGCTGCAGGGCTCTAGTGATGGGGGACAGCGAGGGACCCCCATGGCACCCCTCTTCCTGCTCTCCCACTCTCCTTTTCCCTCCTCTCCCATCCCTTTCTCACCGTCCCGCCAACCCCAGACCCCCTCATGCTCAGTGTGGGGCTCCCACCCCCCTCCCGTTAATTCCGAGGGTTCCAACCCCCCTTGCACTCACTTCTGGGGCTCCCACTCCCTCTTTTCTCTCCTCTTTCCCCCTCCCGCCCCCCCCGCTCACCCGAGAGCTCCTCGCCCGCAGCCGGGGGGGCTCCCAGCACCACCAGTACCACCAGTACGGCCCCAGCTCCCCGCACACGCTCCATCCCCAGCGCCGAGCAGGTGCTGACACCCCAAAACCAGCCGGGCGGGGCCGTTTTGGGGGGTTTTGGACGCGCTCTGATTGGCTGAAGATAAAGCTGGGGACTCGTTTAGCGGATCGTCTTCCCGACAACTGAGGAGTCATCAGCGAGACGCGCTCTGATTGGCCAAAGTCCGCGTCGGCGCTTTCTGATTGGGTGAGACCGTTCGAGGCGCTGCAGCCCCGGTGGTTGGGGGATTCTGGGGGGTCCGTGGGGTGCGGGACAGATAGGAACTCAGGGGAACCAACAAATGGGCGTCCAGGGGTCCCGCAGCTCTGCTGAACCCAAAAACGGCGATCCAGCTGCCCAGAGCTCCGACAGGCCCCCAGAATCGAGTGGAGGGCCTTCTCTGATTGGCTGAGCTCGGTGAGGGCTCAGTTTGGGCCGGGTCTGCCCAGCAACTGATGACACAGTAGCTGCTCTCGCTCCCATTGGCTGCTGCTGCTGGGTCTTACTCTGCTCCCGGCTCTGGGGGTCCAAGGTGGGTTTTGGGGGGTCCCGGATTGCTGGAGTTTGGCTTTGTGGTGCCCTGGATACGTGGGATTTTGGGGGGCTGACGTTGCCTACACCTCCCCTTTCCCAGAATCTTCGGAACCCCCCCCCCAATATCCCCACTAAGCAGGACTGCACAGAACTCGGAAGCTTTACTGGGAGCACTGGGAGCAGCAGGCGGTTGGTGTGAGAGCAAAAGCAGGGCCGGGGGGGACACACGACACCCCCAAACTCCGGGCGGGGATGGATTGGGGGGTCCCGGCTGGGCCCGAGGCCACGGGGAGGGGCTGCGGCCACCGCCGGCTCAGGAGCTCTGTGGGGAGAGAAAAAGGGGTGACAGCGGGCTGGGAGGGCAGAAGGGGGCACACACGCTCTGGGGAAGGGGGGACAGGACCCCTGGGGACCCCCTTTACCTTCTCCCGCAGGTAGAAGCCGAGCCCCAGTGCCAGGAAGACGAAACCTAACATGAAACCCCCGACCCCCACCAGGATCTTGCTGTGGACGGTGTCCTGTGGCATCTCTGGGGGGAACTGGGGGAGTCAGGACCCCAAAAACCTCCAAGAGACCACCCAGGACCCCCTGAAAACTCCGTTCTGGTCTCTTGCAGCCCACCCAGCACCCCCTGAAACCTCCTGCCAGTCCCTTCCCAGCCTCTCCAGGATCCCACAAAGCCCCTCCCATCTCCTTTAGGACCCTCCAGCC
>NW_020958273.1:16185-17473 GCF_003031625.1 Empidonax traillii | reverse complement strand
CACCCAGGCTCCCCCAAACTCCCTCCTAGTCGGCCCCAGGCCTCCCCACACCCGGTCTCAGCCCTCCCAAGACCCCCCAACCTCCTCCTCAGCCTCTCCATTGCCCCCCAGTGTGCCTCCCAGTGTCCCCAGTGCTCCCCCTGCCCCCGCTGCCAGTGTCCCCCCGGTGCTGGGGGGGCCAAGTCATACCCCAGCACCTGCTGAGGGGGTGCTCCAGACTGACGTGCTCCACCTGGCAGGTGTAGGTGAGCCTCCCCACCAGCCTCAGCCGCTCGGTGCCGTTGATGAAGTGACACTCGGCCTTTCTCAACTCCTGGAACACCCCTGTGTGTGCAGGACATGGCTCAGGGGGTGTCTCCCCCACACCCCCATCATCCCCCAGCCCCTGCCACCACTTTGAGAGCTCAGGGGGCCACCCTGGACTCCCCCTTTCCACTCCCCTCTGCCCCACGCCCCCCACAGCACCGACTCTTGGTTGGGGGGGAATCCTTCCATCAGCCCCCCGGGGATGGACAGGGGGGTCAGAGATACCCCCCTGCCCCCAGTGCGGATCCGCCCTCCCCCCTCCTCGAGCCCCAGAAAAACACTTCAGGGCTTTAATGATGGGGGACACCGAGGGACCCCCATGGCACTCCTCTTCTTGCTCTCCTACCTCCCTTTTCCCCCTCTCCCACCCCTTTCCCACTGTCCTCCCAATCCCCAGACCCCCACCTTGCTCAGTTTGGGGCTCCTACTTCCCTCTCACTAATTCCGAGGGTTCCAACCCCCCTCGCACTCACTTTTAGGGTTCCCAACCCCTCTTTTCTCTCCTCTTTCCCCCTCCCGCCCCCCCTGCTCACCCGAGAGCTCCTCGCCCGCAGCCGGGGGGGCTCCCAGCACCACCAGTACCACCAGTACGGCCCCAGCTCCCCGCACACGCTCCATCCCCAGCTCCGGGCAGGGGCTGACACCCCAAAACCAGCCGGGTGGGGCCGTTTTGGGGGGTTTTGGACGCGCTCTGATTGGCTGAGGGCAAAATCGGGGCCCGTTTTGCGTCGCGTCTTCCTGGCAACTGATGAGTCATCAGCATATCGCGCTTTGATTGGCCAGAGCTGAGCGGGAGCTTTCTGATTGGCTGAGGCCGTTGGGGGCGCTGCAGCCCCGGGGGTGGGGGGTTCTGGGGGGTCCGTGGGGTGGACCCGGTTGGGAACAACCCCCGATCTCCCCCCGGGGCCCGAGGGCGGAGCGGACCCGGTTGGGAACACCCCGCTCGTCTCCGCCGCTGCAGCCGCTTCCCCTGCTCCGGCTG
>NW_020958273.1:12202-15679 GCF_003031625.1 Empidonax traillii | reverse complement strand
GGTGGGGGGTTCTGGGGGGTCCGTGGGGTGGACCCGGTTGGGAACAACCCCCGATCTCCCCCCGGGGCCCGAGGGCGGAGCGGACCCGGTTGGGAACACCCCGCTCGTCTCCGCCGCTGCAGCCGCTTCCCCTGCTCCGGCTGCCGCCGCTCGGCCCCGGCCGGGCCCGCGGGCATCGCCGCTCCTGGCGCGGGTGGAGGGGTCGGGCCGGGCCGCGCCCGCTGTTACAGCCCGGTCAGGGGCTGCCACGGGGTTCTTTTAGATGACGACTTTTTCGGGCTTTTTCGGGAAAACCGAACATCGTCCGGCCTGCCCGGTGCCGCCCCGCCGGTCCCTCGCTGCGGCTCTTCTCGATACGGGGCAGTGGGACCTCCTTTATATTCTCTTTCTTTTATTTTCTGCATTTAATTCTATTCCCACCTCACCCTGCCCTCGGTGCAGCCCTTTGACGACACCCGACAGCGGGTCCCTCGGGGCAGCTCTGTCGGTGACTCGGGGCGGCTCCTTTAGTGTATTTAATTCTCTCCTTTTGATTTGATTTCATTCACGCCTCCCTCGCCACACCCCCGGTGACCATTCCACGGCCGCCACTCCTCGCTCGTCCCTCGGGGCAGCTCTTTTACATACGGGGCGGCGGAGGCCCCCCCAGGGCGGCTTTTTTGTTTTACTTTGGTTTATTCTCTGTATTTTATTCTGTTCCGACCTCGCTCCCTTCTCTGGCGACCCCCGCCAGGGCCCATCCCAGGCGGCTCTTCAGTGCCGGGGGCCGGCGGGGCCCCCCAAGGGCCGATCCCTCTCGCATTCACTTCAGTCTCCACTTTGTGTTCCCAGCCCGCCCGTCCCGGGGCGGCTCTTCTGTATTTGTGTCTCTTTTCAGACAGAGCTGGCATTTCTTTGATCGATTCCCCACATTTTATGCCTGTTTAATGATATTTTATTGATTGTCTCGGAGATCAGGATCAATAGCTGGATCCTTCCGGCCGTGCTGCTTTCCAAGGAGAGCAGGACACGGGCAGAGCCGGCAGAACCAGCCTGCGATCACCCAGTGCCCCCTGGGAGAGGTGTTGGAGAGCAAAGCCTCCCTTCAGGTGGGAAGGAAACTCTGCATTTCGTGAGCTGCCTGGACAATGTGTACCCACAGCTGTGTGGGAAGCTGGCAGGAGGGAATAACATTCCCAAGCCCCTGCATCTCTGCTCTGAAGGAATGACTGTCTGCAGGTTCAGACACTTCTTAGTTTGACCCTTCAGCTACTTTAATAAAGCCTTCAGTTGAAGATCTTTGTTTTATCAGGAGCTCCTGGTACCTCCAAAAGCCAGGTCAGGATCGCCAACAATTTCCTTTCCTATGTGGATATAACTACTTGGCAGGATTCTGTTGAGGAGTCTGATGCTCTGTATCAAGACATTCCTGGAATAGTATTCCAAGGAGCATCCCAAGCATTGGATCCTGCTCCCTTCTCTAATGTATCCACATATAAAACTCAGTAATTTCCTTTATACAGCACATTTGACTTACATATATTAAGGGATGTCTTTATTTCCTGGTATCTTTTTCCTGATGGAATAAACCAAGAGTTCTGCTGGAGTCCAAGTTCTTAAATCACTGGAGTTTTCATTGCATGTATTGTGTAGTGGGCTGAAAACTTCCTTAGAGAAGCCTTGAGCTCCTGTGGCAGGACGAGCACAGGGCAGTGCCAGGGTCTGCCTGGGGGAGATCCCCCCGGGCCCGGCCGCTGCTGCTGCTCTTTGGGAAGTGGGACATTGGTGGGTCCTTCCGAGGAGGGAAATGAAGATGCTGAGCAAAAGAAAGCAGAGAAGAGCAGTGCCCTCCTTTTCTGCGGGGCTGCAAAGGGGGCACTAAACCTGCAGAGCACTGAGCCATGAGCAGAGAGAAACAGAGTTCCTGCTGTGCCCACTCCTGTTCCTGCTGTGCCCATTCCCGTTCCTGCTGTGCCCATTCCCACTCCTGGTAATGCCCAGCCTGCTCCCAGTGTCCCTGTTCCTGTCCCCAGTGTCCCCATCCTGGTCCCCCCTGTCCCCATTCCCATTCCTGGTTCCCAGAGAGGAACTGCCAGACACAGAGGAGGGAACCAGGATTTATTGCCCAAAGCAGGAGATTTTCACCCCCCAATTAAAGAATCAGGAATAATTGTGGTCCTTGGCTTTCAAACATGAAAAAGCAGGAAGCTGATCCATCGGGAAGAGCAACAGGGTGGGTGGGAGTGGTGGATGGAACTGGCAACGGCTCCCAAGCAGGGGCAGCACCAGCCAGAGGAGACACCACCCCCTGAGGCAGAGTGTGGTCCCCACACAGCCTGGGAAGGAGGTTCCCCTCCCGAGGGAACTGTCCCCAAACCAACCCTATTTCCTTAAAAAGGAGCCTCTGCAGCTCTGGGGGGAATCATTGCCAGGGGGTTTAATCCCTGGGAGAGATAATGGATGAGGGGCAAGCTCTGGGTGGTGTCCATGTATTTGTTAGAAAAACAAAGCAAAAGTTTGGGGCCTGACATTCTTCAGTGGTCCCAGACTGGGAGAGAAATTCATTGTTTAGGGCTGGACAAGCAGAATGCAGGATTTATAAACCACCAGGACACATCACAGGAACAAGAGATGTCCTGTCTGGGGAAAAGGGAATAAAAGGGACTGAAAAATGTGCACCAACCAGCAAGAGAAGTGAGAGATCAATAACCAATAGAGGGTAGAACACTAATTAATGAAGAGAACCATGTACCTTGTAGCCAGTGAACACTAATTCCTTTCTTTGCTGAAATGTATACAGAGTTCAAAGTTTTGGTAACTGAGGTACATGTTTTTTTGAGTTATCCCCATGCACCTTAACAGTGATTCAAGTAATTAGAGTTGATTAATGTCAGCTTTCCAACCCCACAGACTGTTCAGAGTTTATTTCCTGGTTTTCAGTGACAGTCCCAAAGGCCACCCTTTCCTTTCTCAGCTCAGCAGCTGGAACAGGTTTTATTGACAGAATCAGTAAATATTGTCCAGTGGAAAGTCAAAGCCAATGTTTACTCTGAGTTTTCCTGAATCCAAGTGTTTACAGTGAGTGAAATGCAAAGTGCTGACCCACAGATTCCCCTCTGTGACACTGCCTGGGCCCAGGGCCAGGGATTCCCCAAACCTGATTCCCAGACATTCCCAAAGAAGGGGCTTCCTGTGGCCGTGGCCTTGAGCAAGGGACTGACCTTTATATTAAACCAACTCCTGGAGAGACACATGGAATTAAAGGTACAGAAACCTGGAGATTGGGGGGTCAGTCAGCAGTTTGACCCTGAGATGAGATCCCTTCTTTGCAAAGAAACTCAGGGAGGAGAACAAAGAGGAATTCATTCCCCGTTGGAAAGGAAATGCCAACATCTCAGGGAATCAGTGAATCCCAGCATGGGTTGGGTTGGAAGGGACTTTTAAAGCCCAGCGAGTCCAACCCCCTGCACTGAGCAGGGACACCCTCACTGGGATCAG
>NW_020958273.1:7290-11544 GCF_003031625.1 Empidonax traillii | reverse complement strand
TCCAGTCTGAATCCACCTTCTCTGAGTTTGAAACCACCATCCCTTGTCCTGTCCCTCCATCCCTTGTCCCCAGTCCCTCTCCAGCTCTCCTGGAGCCCCTTTAGGCTCTGGAAGGGGCTCCAAGGTCTCCCTGGAGCCTTCCCTTCTCCAGGTGAGCACCCCCAGCTGTCCCAGCCTGGCTCCAGAGCACAGGGGCTCCAGCCCTGGGAGCAGCTCTGGGGCCTCCTCTGGACTCGCTCCAGCAGCTCCACGTCCTCCTGCTGTTGGATCCCAGAGCTGGAGGCAGCTCTGCAGGTGGGGTCTCACCTGAGGGGGCAGAATTCCCCCCTCCCTGCTGTGGGACCTGCCCAGGACACAGGGGGGTTTCTGGGATGGAGCAAGTCCAGCCCCTCACCCACCAATACCCCCAGATCCTTCTCCCAGGGCTGCTCCCGATCCCTTCATGCCCATCCTGGACTGATCCCAGGGGTTGCCCTGACCCAGGATCACATTCCCTCCTTTCCTGCCTGGCCCTTCTGAACAGCCTCCACTCCTGGGGTCTCCATACCTGTCCCCTTTCCCATTTCTGGTGTTCCCATCCTAGACCTGATGTCCCCATTCCCAGTTCCTGGTGCCTCCAACCTGCTCCCACTGTCCCCATCCCTGTCCCCAGTGTCGCCATCCCCATCCTCCCTGTCCCCATTCCCATTCCTGAGGTTCCCATTCCTGTCCCCATTCCCATTCCTGAGGTTCCCATCCCTGTCCCCATTCCCATTCCTGAGGTTCCCATCCCTGTCCCCATTCCCATTCCTGGTTCCCAGAGAGGAACTGCCGGATGCCAGAGGAGGGAACCAGGATTTATTGCCCAAAGCAGGAGATTTTCACACCACAATAAAGCATCAGTAATAATTGTGCTCCTGGGTTTCACACACGGAAAAGCAGGAAGTTGATCCATCGGGAAGAGCCACAGGGGGGCTGGGCTGGGTGGGAGCAGCGGGATGAGCTCTGCCAGCAGCTCCTGCCTTTCCACAGGGACAGGGAAGGGGCAGATCCAGGTCTGGGATCGCTCAGGCCGTGATTTCTGTCAGGATGAGAGTGGGGAAGGAGTCCCCATGTCCCTGTGCCCATCCCAGGGGATGGATCCAGCTGGGGAGCCCATGGAGAGCAGCAACTGCTCTGGATTCCCTCCTGATCCTGCTCCGTCCATTCCATCCCAATTCCACTCCAGAATCCAGCCCTGATCCCAGCCCACAATTCCACCTGATCCCACTCTGCAATCCTGCCCCGAGCTGCAATCCTGTTCCAATCCTGCTCCATCCATTATGCCCCGATTCCCCCCTGGAATCCCGGGATCCATCCTGGCATCCCTGCAGGGAGGATCTGGATCCACACACGCTGCTGGTACTCACTGGTGGGCGTGGGGTCGTATCCATTGCCCTCCCTCTTCCCTAAGGAAAGAAAGCGGGATCAGCACCCTTGGCACAGGATCCCCGGAATGCTGCCGGGCGGATCCGGGCCCCTTCCCGACCCCCATCCCGTGAGTTACCGGCTCGGAGCTTCCAGACACCGACTGCGATGAGGCCGATGATGACGATGATGGCAGCGATGACGGACACAGCAACCAACACCGGGGTGGAATTCCAGATGGATTCCGGCTCTGGGAAGGGCGGGAGGGTGAGCAGGGGGAGGGTTACCCCTATCCTGCTGTCCCACACTCCCAAATTCCTCGTTCCCACATGCCCAGTTTCCACATTGCCCGTTCCCAGGCTCACCCCAGGCAAAGATCCCGGGCTCCGGCATTCCAGCGTGCTCCACCCGGCACCGGTACTGCTCCCGCTCCCCCGGCAGCGCCTCGATCCTGGCCCAGCTGTGGAAGGTGCCGTCGCTGTTGGGAACGATCCCACCCCACTCCGTCTCCTGATCCCAGATTTCATCCCCCTTCATCCAGCTGATCCCGATGATCCCGGGATAGAATCCGTACGCGTGGCAGGACAACGTCAGGATCCCGTGTTCCTCGTACCCGGACACGTGGACATCAGGGGGCTCTGGAGTGGGATAAGGGTGAGATCCATCCATGGAATTCCCATGGGAATGGGACCACAGTGAGATCCATCCACAGAATTCCCATTGGAATGAAACAACAGTGGGATCCATCCATGGAATTCCCATGGGAATGGGATTGGGGTGAGATCCACCCACAGAATTCCCACTGGAATAGGACAACAGTGGGATCCATCCATGGAATTCCCATGGGAGTTGGATGACTCAGATTCATCCACGGAATTCCCACAGGGATTCCCATGTTCCTCAGTTCCACCCTCCCAAATCCCACATTCCCAAATCCCACATTCCCATGGGAATTCTGTCTCCCTCACCTTTGCGCTCCAGCACCTCCCGCCCGTATCCAACATATTTCTGGAGCCATTCTGCACATCTCAGTCCCAGGTCTTGTTGAAGATCCTCATACCCTTCAGATTTCCATTTCCTCTGGGTGATCTGGGCAGCTCCATCGGCCGCCACGAAGGTCCCGCTCTCCGGGGAGAAGGAGATGAAATCTCGCCCGTCGCAGCCGTCCCGAAAGGTTCTGCGGACGCTCCTGTCGGACAGGAGGTCACAGCCATAAACTCGCTGCCATGTATGGAGACCTGGGGGTGGAATCAGATCCACAGAGACTCCTGGAATTGTGTCCCAGCCCCACAGAACCCCATTCCAGCCCTATGAAGACCCACAGTCCAATGGAGACCCACAGAGGCTCATCCCAGCCCCTTGGAGTGTCCTGGATCTGCATCCCAGACCCACACATCCCATCCCAGCCCCACACATCCCATTCCAGCCCCACACATCCCATCCCAGCCCCACACATCCCCCCATTCCCTGGCTCCCCCCACTCACCCCCACTCCAGTTGTACCGGTCCCGCAGTATCTCCAAGTTGGCGGCAGTCACGAGCCGGTTCCTCTCACTGTTCTGGGTCTGTCTATCCCAATATCCCAGCTCAGGTCCAGCCGCCATCCACGGCGTCTGCGGCTCCGTCCGGTGCCGCTCACTGTCGTAGCGAATGAAGGGGATCCCATCCAGGTATCCAATTTCCATGAACTGAGGGATCCCCGGGCTGGGCTCTGTCACCGCCACTTGCAGGTAACGCAGGGAGTGGAGAACTGGGGGGACACAGAGATTTGGGGGGTCCAGAGGGGTCATGGGTCAAGGAAAGGGGGAACTGGGAAAGCTGGGAGAGCCCAGTTTGGGGATTTGAGGATCCCAGGGCCAAGGAAAGGTGCGTGTAGGGACTGGGAGAGGTGGGATGGGGCATCCAGGGGTCCCTGTGCCCAGGAAAGGGGGGCCCAGGGAGCCCTAGTGTTGGGAAAGAGGAGTCATGGGGTGAGGAGACCTAGAATGGCTGGGAAAGGGGGTGCAGGGGGGTGTTGGAGCAGGATAAGGGGGTTCAGGCAGGTCCTAGTGCTGGTGAAGTGGGTCCAAGGGGTCCCAGAGTCAAGAAAAGGGGGGTATAGGGGTTGAGAGAGGTGAGATAGGGGGTCCCTGTGCCCAGGAAAGGGACCTCAGTGTTGAGGAAAGGGGGGTTCACAGGATGGGGAGATCCAGGATGTCTGCGAATGGGGGTCCTGGAAATCTTCAGTGTAGAGAAAAGAAGGCCTGGGGGCTGAGAAAGGCAGGAATGGGGGTCCAGGGCATCTCAGGGTCAAGGAAAAGGGGGGTCTGGGAAAGGCAAGATGGCTGTGAAAGGGGGTGTAGGGGGGTGTTGGTACAGGAAAAGGGGATTTAATTGGGTCCTGGAGCTGGGGATGGGGGTCCAGGAGTTTCCCAGTGCACAGGAATGGAATTCAGGGTGGCTCCCAGTCCAAGAAATGGGTGTTCAGGGGGTCCCTGTGCCAGGTAATGGAAGTTCAGGGGGGTCCCTGTGCCAGGCAATGGAAGTTCAGGGGGTTCCTGTGCCCAGGAATTGTCATCGAGGGTGTTCCCGGTGCCTGGGACCCCCTGCAGGAAGCACAGGGAGGGGAGAACTGGGGGGGTCACAGAGATTGGTGGGTCTGGGGGGTCCAAGGGTCAAGGAAGAGGAACTGGGAGAGCTGGGAGAGCTGGGAATGGTCCAAGGTTCAAGGACAAGGGAGGCTGGGACTGGGAGAGGTGGGATAGGGGATCCAGGGGGTCCCTGTGCCCAGGAAAGGGGGGTCCAGTGCTCCCCGGTTGGGGAGCTGGGGGTTGGGAAAGGCAGGAATGGGTGTCCAGGGGGTCCCAGGGTCAAGGAAAAGGGAGGATCA
>NW_020958273.1:0-1211 GCF_003031625.1 Empidonax traillii | reverse complement strand
CCGGCACTGGTCCCGGCCTTGGAGCCGCATGGGCTGCTGCGAGATGGCCCTGCTGGGGCAGGGCTGCCACGGGATGGGCTTGGAGTCCCTGCCAAGCCGAGCCCTTCTGGGACTGAAAGGGAGACGCTGTCTGGGATGGATCTAATCTGACAGTGATTATTGTCTTTCTTGCATTTCTGTGAACTCTTGTACTAATGTTTGTAACCCAAAATATTATAAAGCTTATCAGGGAGACTTGCTGGAAATTTCAACAAGTCTCAGAAGGGGAGAAATGTTGGGAAAATCTTTAATTTCAACAATTAGTGTTGAAGTCTTGAAAATTCCTTCAGCTGGACCAGACAGGGCTTAGTCCTTTATCCACCCACGGCTGCATTTGGGTGGATATCTTAGTCCTGGGAATAAACCATGAGGGCCCGAGCACCACTGATAAGGAGTACCTTGGCCAGCCCAGGGAGCTGGGAAGCATTCCAGAAGCAGAAAGTTTTTTTTTTGAGGCCTGTGACCAAAGAAGGGTAATTTGAAGAAGAGATGTTCCCCAAAGGGCCACCTGAGACCCTCCAGAGACTCCTACTCTGATGTAAAGGAGATCTGAGAAGTGATTTAAATGTGTGCAAGAATTTGTGGGAGTGTTTAGTGGATAAGCACGAGTTTGGGGAACTGTAATGCACCTGTATTGGTTACACACATAGAAACCTGGGTGTGAGACAGCTGATTGTGTGTGTGATGGGAGGGGATCTCCCCACCCCCCACCCACGCACCTGGGGCTTAAAAAAGAAAAACTGCTTTCTAATCCTGACATTGCAGTGACAGATAGTCTTAGTGCCCTTAGGTGACAGTCCTGCTTGCTCCCAGTATGATCCAGTTGCCCCAGTTCTGGTCTCGAGGGGTTCCAGTCCTGGTCCCGGTGTATCCTGGTGTCCCAGTCCATCCCAGTCCGTCCCAGTCCCTTCCCGGCAGCCGCCGCCGTTCCCGGATCGTGCCCCACCGCCCCCCGCAAGATGCTGCCGGGGGAGGGGGCTCCGTGTTTGGGTTCGTGTGCCGGGGGTGCCGCGATTCGTGCCCGTGCCGGGTGCCCGGGGGTGGCGGGGGGACCCGGGGCGGTGCCGGGAGGGGTCCCGAAGGGGCTGGCGGGCAATTGCCGGCAGTTCCCCCGTGCCCGCCCCCCGCGCTCCCTCGGCCACTTTCGCTTTCCATCTCCCAAACTGCGGGGG
>NW_020958272.1:4362-15720 GCF_003031625.1 Empidonax traillii | reverse complement strand
TAAATGTTTTACCTGTGCACTGGGGCCTGAGGACTTCCAGGATTGTTTCCATGTATGAAACAGGAGAAGGATGTGAACTAAAGTAAAAAGCAAATAAAGGAAAAAAAATGCAAGTAAATTCATGCTTGGAAATACCCTCAGGCACTTTCCTTTTAAATACCATGCATTTTTCTATTAAGCAAGAGAAGGAAAAAAAGAATAGGTTCTGATTTCTTTTGTTTGATGCAGAAAGTAAGCTTAATTTTTAACTGTTTTGTGCTCTGAACAATTTATGACCAGGATTTTATTAGGCAAGCACAGAAGACACTATCTTTTTATTGTTATTCTAAAGACAAAGCCTTTGGGTATGGGCTCATAAAATAGTGAGCCCAAGGTAGCTGTCAACTTTGAGGCTCTTTAAAAACTAAACTTCTATTAGAATGCAGTTTGGTATGGTTCTTGCCCAACTACAAATAGAAAAAAGATTGGACTACTTGATCTATGTTTTGTTTGGATCAAGTAAAACTTAGAGGGAATTTTTAATTTTTAATACCACTTCTGTAAAATTCCATAGTTGTAGGAACAGTGCAGTGGGAGAGACACACACACCCAAGGGAATGGCTGGAGCTGTGTCAGGGCAGGTTTAGGTTGGATATTGGGAAAAGGTTCTTCCCCCAGAGGGTGGTTGGCACTGCCCAGGCTGCCCAGGGCAGTGGGCACAGCCCCAAGGCTGCCAGAGCTGCAGGAGGGTTTGGACAATGCTCTCAAGAACATGGTGGGTTCTTGGGCTTGTCCTGTGCAGGGCCAGGAATTGGACTTGATGATCCTTGTGGGTCTTTTCCAACTCAAAGTATTCTATGATTCTGTGATTCTAATCCCTTTATTGGCTTTGTCAACTTCCTTGATGATATTTTGGAGTCTTACAGTATTTGGGCAGTTTTATTTGAATGCCAAATGTGAGGACTGGGAGTTTGTGAATATTGTGAATATCTCTGCTTTGGTTTTCGTCCCGAAATATGTTTCAGAAACATACCCTTCACGTTTCTGAAGCAAATCTTGTCAATGCTAATCTTGGATGTTAGAAAGAAATCAAAAGGCATATGAGAGAGAGCCAGTGAATATTCTAGAATTTTATAGTTCTTGTATTGTGATTGATCTCTTGAGATTTTTAGGATATGTCCTTCATCCTAATATGTGAGGAAGGAAACCAGAAACTAGAGGAAAATCTGAGATTGTTGTCTTTTTTTTTTTTTCATCCTTTCTGCTTATCTTAGATGACTGCAGGGGAGAAAAAAAAAGAGTGGTGGTGGGGAATGCGCATAAGACACAGATTTGTTGGTCACATAATGGTGCCAATTGTTCCCAAGGAGCAGTGAATGTTTCTGCAACTTAATTGTCCTCCACAATGAGTAACATGCTCTGTCTTGTACTGGGGTAACTCAGCATTTCAGAAAGAGGAACACGGGGGGGTTTTTGTCTTAACGATCTGCTTACTATTAGAGTTGTTTCTTGCTTACCACCATAAAAATGAGTTAAAGTCACACCCTTTCTGTTTTGAAAGTGATTAAGAGAGTGGAATAAGCGTTGAAGGTAAAGTCTTGGCTCCACCTGATGCATTGTAATTATCTTCCCTAGACCAAAATTTCAATCCTGGGGACCAAGGTCACTCTTCCCAGTGAAGATTTTCAGAAACCCCCTATTCTTCAATGGGAACTGGCATCTTTCTGCAGTTCAGTTTAATTTGTAGCACTATTCCCAGTCTTTTCTGACTGTTTTGTGTGCAGAAGTTTCCTGACACTAGAAAGGATGTAGTAGCACTTGGTAAGAGACATTTCCTTTTTTTAGCCTGTATTCAAAAGATATTTAAATCAACGAGCCCGAAAGCATGGACAAATATTTCATTAAGTGAAGTTGAAATTAATGGAGGAAATATTTTAATGGGTAAGATCCCCCTTGCTCACTGGTATTTCTGACCAGCTGTACTTTGACAGCACTAGTATAACCTGGTTTTATGTAAAAATAACTTGTTCTGAATATGAGGAGGTTTTCATCAGGAAGTGATGTGATGGGTTTTTTTCATTACTTATGAGGGCAGCAAACATCTAGAACGTTGCAAGACTTCACTGAAAATTCACGTTGGATATTTTAAACGGAGAAGGCCAAATAATTTATACCTAATGTGAAAGGATCTGGGTAGATTAGTACTTACATTATGCTACTTGAACTTTCTATGAATTTTGATGGCTTTAGGAAAAACAGATCACGTATAACAAACCCTATGAATGTTTGGTGAGATCACAGCTTTGGAAAATTGTATTAATATAACATATTTGGGTGACAAGAAGACTCAGCAACAACTGAGTGCTCATCATGTTAATTATATGTTGCTGAATTATAATTATCCTTCTGAGGTGGATTGTTTCTGGTGGAATATGAGAACATTTATCTCTGCCTTGTGCTGTTTAAACTGGTGAGCTGGTAGAAGGTGCTGGTGGGAGGAGGGAGGGTTATGGGCAGTGTTGCATTCAAGGAACAGCAGCACTGTTAGATATTTAAACCTGCCTCTAGTTCTGGTTTCTGGACAGAGTTAAGAGATGAGTCATGAAAACCATTAAAAATGGGGGAAAATGCACTTTAGTGAGACAAGCTGGGAGCTCAGTTGATTTAACTTAAGTGTATGGTGGAGAATTGCCCTGAGCTCAGTGTCAGGGCAGGTGTGTGGAGAAAGCATGGTAATAGTGAAATTTTCATTAGTGTACTGAGCCAGCAGAAACCTGAGTTTACAGCATGGATTTTTAGTGTGGTTTGGCATTAATGGTCATAACAGTTTGCTGTGGAAATCGTGAATGAACCCTGGTGCTGTTCTAGTTCGAAAAATAATGAATTTGGGACAAACCTACAGGGGTCAGCCTTGAACACAGAAGCTCCAGCTGGCTCTGGATGCTGTCTGAGCTGGGCAGTGGAGAGATGTTTGTTGTGACCCTGGATGGAAACCTGAGCTCATGCAGGAGCATCTCAGGAAGTCTGTCATTAGTAAACTTAATAATTAGTAACTCTCCTGGGGACCTGAGACCAGCTCTGGTGTGCGTGGAGCAGGAGACGTTAATTAATTTATCCTTGCTGACACACTTGTGATGCAAATACACAAAGTATTGTTTCTGTCTTGTTACAGAAGGGGGAGAGGGGTGAAATTGCTTCTCAGAGCAGCAGCACTGAGTCTGTGTTTGCTCCCTTCTGTAATGGCAAGGCCTCACTCTGCAAAAATAACCACTCTTGCTGTTTAATTCCCATCTGGAAAACTGTGACTCTTGTTTCAGTTGCCATAACTGCAGAAATAAGTGCATTTATACTGAAGGGCAATTGAGTTTTAGGAGCAAAATCACAGATACATACGAGATAGGTGGGGCAAAATCAAGTCATTTAGCTGTAAGAACCAACAAATCAAGATATCATTTGTAAGAACACACACACGTGAGAAAGGCTTTCTCCTCTATTTTTTTTTCCATCTACTTACCCACATTAAAAGGATGTTTCCTGTCTTTTGTTTGTTCCTGTTTACTTCTCCTTCTTTCACAGCATATTGATATTTTCCTGTCAGCACCACTGTAATTGGTGGATTTGTGTGAGTGGGTGTGTAAATCAGTGTATATTTGCACATGCAACTGTTCATGGAGCTTGATCAAACCTCAGATATTCCAGTTAAAAGACCAACTGAGGACACCTTTCATATAAATGAGATTTGGAGATATTGGTGTGTATCTGAGAGCGATTGCCTAATTTAGTAATTAATTATTGTACTGTATATGTAGTGTCACAAGGTGAATTGTTACTTTACCTGTTTTACAGAGCTGCAGCCTAGAAGTGTTAGCTGGTAATTATTTTCATGGTTTCAGCTAAAGAATCTTTAGCAGCCATGCATTTGGGCAAATTTTAATCCCAGAGGGAGGGATGAACTGCTTTTAAAGCATGGGGGTTGAAAATTGGCATGACATCATGCTGCACAACTCAGGCCCTCATTTTCTCCTATTATTACCTCGGCTTTTCCCACAGTGTGTGCAGGAGCCGAAATATTCCAAAGAAAAAAGTTCAAATATGGGCTTATGTGGATTTTGCCAGCTGATATTCTCATGTGTGGATATTTTTGATTTATTTTCCCCTCTCCTTTTTTCTCCTTCTCTCCCCATCTCTCCCCTCCCTTTCCCCCCCTCTCTTTTCTTCCTCCTTGGGCACGGCACAGGTAAGAGGGAATGCAGAAGAAGCTTTTCTAAACTTCCAGGAACTGTCACGAGATGCTCTTTATTTTCAGAACTGTTTGCAATTCTTCTTGCTTTTGGCTTATTCGTTGCTGCTTATGCTGAGTTTCACTGATGGATCACTAATGGGAAACTCAGTTGTGAGAAACCACTGAAACAAACCTTCTTGCTGCCTGGGATAGGATAAACAAATATGTCTTTTGTTGTTGTTTGTTTGTTTTTTACCAAAAGGTGGGGTTTTGGTGGTTAGCAGCAGCTTCTTAAGAAAAGGATTATAAGAAAGAAGGTTCCTGTATTTAATACTCAGTAGGGGTGAAGATTTTCTAAGCCACGAACTCTCTCTGAATTCATCATTTGGCCTCTGAGGTTTGGTCCATCCGTGGGATGCACTAGCCCTTCCTTAATTTCTCTGGCTTTTTTTGACATCATGACCTGTGCTGAGACCTCCCATTAATGTGCTTTAAAGGCTCCCAGCCTTTACACTGGGAGAAGTGATGAGCACTCATTGCCATATCTTTGTCATTTGGGATGTGACAGGTGCTCCTCGTGTGTTCTTTCGATGGTTTTTCTAAGATTAGGAGTTTCTTCCCCTTTCAGGGAAGTTGCTTCCTACCTCTAATTGTGACTTTACCTCTTGTTTTTCTGTACTTTCCCACATTCCCATCCTTCCTTTGGTTTTTGTGTGCATTGGGGGTTTCACTTTTCTCAAGATGCCAACACTTTTTTCAGACCTCATAAAAATCAATTAATGCCACTACCTGCAGAAATTAAGTACAAATACCTCAACTCTACATCCTTATAGCAGGGCCAGGATCAGGCTGGGATCCTCAGGGTATATTTTGGCTGGTTTTGGTGTTGTTCATGTTTCCTGTTTCCTGTGTGTTGTTGGCCCTTTGTGTTTTATCACTGTTCCTACACTCAGCATTGCAGGTTTCATAATCCAGGCACTTCTGTATTTGTTTGTGTAACAGATTCCATGACAAACGTGTGTTCTCTCATGAACTTGTTGCATGCAAACCAATATTTGAACAAAGCAATGAAAACCAGTATTAGGGATAATTTTTCTCAGAAGTCCTTCCTACTCTATTCCAAGAATGGACTATAGATGTTCTTTGATGACAGTGCATAGTTGTTTATATACTTTTTTTCCTGTGTCTCAGGTGTACTATTTGGAAAATAGCGTTTCAGATCTCCCCAAGCATCCCTAAACTTTTTTTTTTGTTGTTGTTGGTTGGTTGTTTGCTTTTGCTGTCTCCCCTGCTTGGCCTTCAGCTTGTCAGGGTGTGAAGGCAGTGGCACAAAATCTAATAAAGGAAGACCTGGGCCGTCCATCCCCCTTACAGGCTAAACAGCCCAGTGTTGTTCAATAATTGGCTGCTGTTTATAGTAACAATAGAGAGATCTCTACAGACCAGAACCAGCAATGCTTCTGTTTTTAAGGGATTTTTCAAGGGACTTGTCCCTCTATCTTGTACATGTCAAGTAAAGTGTTTTTTTTTTCCTCAGTGCTGCACATGTGCCCGTAAAACTGGTGCCCACCCTCCAAAAAAAGTAAGTGCAGGATTAGCTTGTTACCACAAGGAGAGGTTTTTCCAGAGGGGATGTTTATAAACAATTCAAGGGCCAAGTATATTGATCTGATGGAATGTGGCAGGATTAAAAGGTTTGTACCTAGAGAATAAACCCAGGGCATTACTAGCTCTGATTTTTTCTTTCTTTCTTTCTTTTTTATGGCAGTTGTTTGTAGACCTGGTTCTGTGGTCTTTGAGGTATGGAGCATCTCACTGTTGCTCTTTAACAATAGTCTGTCACATAAATATGCTGCCTATTGGCCCAGCCAGTGAGAGTTGTCACACGTACACATGCAAAATGGATTTCAAAGACTTATCTGTCATGTAAGTTTTCAAAACTGCTTCCCCTCATTGTACCCTTCTGGCAATCAAGGCTGCTGATTTCCACGATAGCAATTTAATCTATTGTCTTGAGGGTCAGGCGGATGTGACGTCCTGTTTTTATCTTTCCTTTAAAATGGACAAGAGTTCCTGGCTTGGACAAAAACAAGAAATTTCAGACCAAAACCATTCCAGTCTCGACTTCTGAAGCAACAGGGGAACAATGGTGTTGTAGGAGGCTAGAGGTGGAAACCGCAGGAGTTTCTTGCTCATGTGCAAGAGAAATCTCGCACAGAAGGTACTTTCATTTCTCATTAAGCCAGGGATGAATTTATGGAGGGTTATATGCTGGATATTCCTGGGGTCTGTTCTGATTTGTTAGTGGCACACGCTCCACGAGAACTGGGGGGAAACTTCATCTGCAGCTCAGAGTAGAGTGGGAGGTGGAGGGGGACTGAAGGGAAGGGGTTTATACCCTGTCTTTTTTTCCTTGCCAGCTTTGTAAGCTGAAACAATATTTGATTCAGTCACAATGACACTGTGCATGCACTAAAAATACACTAGCAAGTGTGTAATCTGGGGTAATGCCTGTTGTTTTCCTCACCATTCCCATGCAGTTGCCTCTTCTTGGCTATCTGGCAGCCTCATGTCAGTGTGGGATTAGCAGCATTGTGCTAGACTGAGTTTTATAATAGATCTTTCTTTTCCTATCTCTTGTAAATGAGGCAAACTCTGCATTTATTTATGTGGCTGTGAATGGGGCCTCCATAACTAACATCAGTAAGAAGTGTGTCTGTAACCTGAAATCAGAATCTGTCTTTGCAAAAGTCATTCCAGTCTTTAATTGGAGGACTCTTATGAAAAGGGGTGTCTGGTCTCCTGGCATTAATATATTAAGTATGGTATATTTAAACCTCTATAGTTTCTTATATTATCACTGAAATTACCTCCTTTAGGTGGAGCTCCCTCCAGCTTCCATCCTGAACTGTTAATTAATTCAGTGCCTGTGTCTTACCACAGAACACATGTACTTCACCATCTGCATGACACCCCTATCCTTTCATTATTATTATTATTATTAATTTTTAAAGGCCTGGTTGTACAGAAGGTCGCTTACAGACGTGTAGAGAACAAAGGGTGATGTTTTGGTTGTAGAAAGCAGGAGGCAGTGCTAGAACTGATTTTGGTGAATGGAAGTTTTCACTCTGAAGGGCTTTGTGTGTGCCATGTGTGAACTGAGGTAAACTGGAGTACCTGTGAATTTTGGGTTGCAGTTCCTGTGGAGTAGTCCCTGTTTTCCTGCAACGAGAGGTGAAAATCAGAACAGAGAATAATTATCCTCCCAGATAACCCAGTTAAAGCAGGATGGCTGGGTATCTGAATTACTGTCTATATGGATTGTTGCTTCCTGAAAATAACTGTATAAAGAGAGGATAGAAGGTGGTGACGAGTCACGAAACAGACTGTGCATCCTAAACTAAGAATGTTCTGAACTCTCTTGGATTTTTGACAGATGCTCCTCTTGGCAGTGCTGCAAACAAGCCTACTGCTGGCCACTGTAGTCACAGGTAGGAAAACACGCTTATTTTTTGCTGTCTCGGGACTATAATTTATGTTCAGTTTCTTCTGTGAGGTATTGCCCCTGTTCCCCCTTTTTGCCCATTTAATCCTGCAATATGGGCTCAGGGATTATTCTCATCGTTCTGGAGACACTGATAAAAATATTGCTTTTGTCTCTTTGCCTTGAAACAAGCACGGTGTTGAGTCCCAAAAATTCCCTGAAGTCAGTGATGTTTGGCTGAACAAACTGTGGGGCTTTGCTAGTGCCCCAGTAGAATTTATTGGGATTGCAGACAGGCACAAACAAATGACATTCCTCAGAGGATCAGGGCTGAAATGGCAAGGTTTGGGTCACTAGAAGTAAAGCAAAAAAGGCCATTTCACAAATGTATGTAATAAAAAAAAAAAAATCTGTTCTTGATCCCACGGACTGCCATGCCAGGCATACAGTCTGCCTAGAAGCTATTAGGACATGGGATGATCAGCGGGGATAAATTCCAGCAGATAAATTCCTGACCTATACAAGATGATGGTTTGAAATCGCATGTCATGCTGTGTTTTGATATCCAGGATTATCAGGCTCTTTGCCTCAGGAACCGTCAGCTTCCCGTTGCAGCCTTTTTGGGAATGATCACATCAAAACTTTTGATGGTTCTTTCTACAATTTTGCTGGGGACTGCAGCTACCTCCTCGCTGGGGACTGTCACAAGCACTCCTTCATGCTCTTAGGTGAGTCTGAGCTGGTTTCTATCACTGAAAAAAAGCCCAAGTATTTGCCCTTTGTCAGATAGGGTGGACCACTGCATGGAAAGGATCTTGGCTGAGGGTGTTTTTTTTTGGTTTTTTTTTTTTTTTTTTGTGTGTTTTTTTTTTTTGGAGGGTTGTGTTGGTTTTTGGGGCTTGTTTTAGAAAGCAGGATTACTTTTGAGGCCTCTGTTATCCCTTGGCAATGTAGCTCACACATGAATGAGCTGCTAAGAAACAGAGATTTTCTTACTGGCTCTTCTAAAGCGGGAAAGCAAGACCTTTTTTAATTTTGAATTTTCCAGGGGAAAATGGTTGTCAAAGCCAAGTATGTGAATAGGAGCAATCCAACCCTGTAGAAATAATTTTATCTGGATGCTAAATCACCCCAGTAAGAAAAATCCCATCCTGCAGGACAGAAGACCTTGGAATTAGCATGAGCCTTTGCAGAGTTGATGATATGTGTACCAAAAGCATATTTTACTTTCATACCAATCTGCTTTGGTAGATGTTTTTATATTCACCGATGACTGTTCTGTATTGGTCATAGTTTAACATGGTTTTAAGTGTTTCACATGAGTTTTTAGTGACTGCAAGTAAATTGAAGTAAACTGATCCTATCACTCTGAAAAGAAACCGTATACCAACTTAAATAGTTTTCTTCCTCAATTTGAACAACCTGGTAAAAATTCTTTGTGTGTTAGAAGATATGCTCCCAACCCTGCAATATGACTCCCAGAACTAACAGTATTTGGTTGCCTCTCGTCTCTTCAGGTGATTACCAGAATGGGGAGAAAACTGGCTTCTCTCTGTACCTCGGGGAATATTTCAATCTTCGCTTCTCCTTCGATGGAGCTGTGATGCAGGAAGACAAAAGGTGCCTGTGGGAACTGGTTTTCCAGCAGAAAACAACCTGATTTTCTTTTTGTGTGTGTGTGTGTGTGTCATATTCTGAGAATCTCCCATTTTTCTTTCCCAGGGTTTCCATACCTTTTGCCTCCAATGGTATATTTATAGAGAAGGAGGCAGGTTATCACAAAATATCCAGTGATGAGCATGGCTTTGTGGTGAAGATGGATATCAGCGGCAACATCCAGATACTCCTTCAAGAAAGGCACTATAATAAGACCTGTGGGTTGTGTGGCAATTTTAATAAATTCCTCGAAGATGACTTCAGAACTCAGGAAGGTAAGACCAGGACTAACTGATTGCATTTCAATGTGTGCTCTGCACAATCTTCCTGATGGGTGATTCAGCAAAGATTTCGCTGATCCAGCAAAATGCTTCTGCAGAACCTGTCAGGTGCCTCATCTTGGTGTGCTGAAAGGCTGTCCAAGTCCTTTCATCTCCCTTTCTCCTGAGAGGAAATTGCTGTCACATCTCATTCCTGCGTGTAAAGCCCAGACATCTGAACTTGACACATTTAGAAACCTCGAAACTTTAAAATACAGAGATAAAGCTCCGGGTTAATCCATGCACAGTGTAGGATGTGGAGAGGCTGACCAGAAGAAGACCCAGTAAAATAGATGTAAGAAAGACATTCACATTGATTAAGCCTCTAATTTTTCATGAGTTAGACAAGTGGGAGTAAGAATAGGTAGTGTTGCAACAGCAGGAGATTAAATCCCTGCTGCTGGCAGGTCTGTACTTGGGTTTGGCATGGGCTGTTCTATGAGCTGGTTACCTTTTAATGACATTTCCCTGTCTATAAGGGCTGTTGGATTGGAGCTGCACCTGATATCACACCAATTCCTAGGGAGAAGTGACTTTTGCTTTTGCTTCACACTTTTATGTGAAGCCTGCGTGGGTGAAGACTAAAAAGAGTTCTTTAAAAGCCCTGAATATGACTTGGAAGTCCTGTGACTGATTTTTATTTGTGGCATTTCAGTGTCTTTTAATTCTGAGCACTTACCCAAAAAGGAGAGATTGAAAGTTAATTAATAACATGAGTAACTTAGAATGACAATGTAATGCTTCACATGTAGTAAAAATAAATGATTCAGGAAGTAGAAAGGGAGAAAAAGCAACTTGAAAAGGAACCTGCCAGTGCTCCAGAGATGTGTCTTACTGATGCTTGGGATACATAAGCATAGCTTCAGTGTACAGAAAAACCCCATATCTCATAGTGTGTTAAAATGATTAATCTGTCCTTCAGCAGTGGAAATAATAAGAAACAAACTCGGGTCACAGAATTGCTTGGCAGGGCTTGGATACCTTAATGTCTGAGTGAATTGAGAAAATGAAGTTTACATGCTTTGCTCAAGACAGTAAATAGCAGTAAGGCTTTTATAAAAAGCAGGAGCAGAAAAGGAGACTGTATTGCCTGGTCAAATGTAGGAGAAGCCCCTCTGCTGCTCGTGTTTAAATGTGTTTGATGCTGTATTTGTTTTACGTGCTGGAGGCTGTATCCTCCCTCTTAAAAAAAAAAAAAAAAGGCAGTCCTTTCTCAGCCACAGATTTCTGAGTGTAATGAAGTCCATGACAAGGTCACTGCTTAGAGGAGCTGAGAAATAATAGAGGAGGTGACAGAGAACTTGTGTTCTCTGTGTCTCTTGTAGAAGTCAGGGCTTTCCTCGTCCAGTATCCTGCGTGGATTTACGTTTCTCTGATTTTTAGCCTGAAAAACACATTTGTGTGTCAGCAATTCTGCCAGTTTTTCACTCTGATACAACAGAGCTTTCATTTAAACTAATTTAGAAGGAATTAGGATGAGTTATGTTTGAATTTGTTGTATCAGTGAGGGATGTCACTCCACCCACGCTCTGTTTGTTTGTTTGTCTCTGTGGCAGCTCTGCTGGTTCATTGCAGGGATTCTTAACTTGTTCCAAGTAAAATCAGTTTTTGAATAATTCAGATCACTTCTTTAAAAAAAAAAAAAAAAAAAAACAAACCCACAACTCTTGAAGCTAACTTCCAGGTAAGGGACAGCA
>NW_020958272.1:0-3228 GCF_003031625.1 Empidonax traillii | reverse complement strand
AGCTCTGCTGGTTCATTGCAGGGATTCTTAACTTGCTCCAAGTAAAATCAGTTTTTGAATAATTCAGATCACTTCTTTAAAAAAAAAAAAACAAACAAACAAACCCACAATTATTGAAGCTAACTTCCAGGTAAGGGACAGCACAAGCAGCTGGGAGAGGTAACACCCTTTAAATGAAAAGAGCAGGCACCCTACTGGTAGCCTATGAAGAAGTTTACCCTTCTCTTTTCACTGCAGCTTTTATTTGCTTTCCTTTCAGCCTCATTTGATCTCACAAAGGCCAGCCTGTCCCAAGATGTGAGCTTGGTGTGATGACTTGGTGATCCAATGGGCACTGAAGGGTTACCTTAAGGTTACCAGCAGACTGAACTGTCCTGTTGGTGTGCCCATTGCTCCCTGTTAAAATCTGGAATTTATCAGATTTGGGCCTCAGTTTTAATCCATTATTAGATAGCTTTCTGGGGTGGATTTGATAAAGAAATGCATTAAGATCTGAGGTGTGTGAAACCTTCCTCCTGGTGTTTTGAAGGCTGGGCAGGCACCTCAGGCTGTCCTGACCTTCAAGCTGTGTTAATTTACACTGAAATGGTACCTGTCTGGTTACTGACAGTCCTGGCCTGTAAGAACCACTGCAATGGAAAGGTCTGCAGCCAAAATGTTGTTTTCTTTTGTCTCTCACAAGCTGTAGCTCAGATGGTTCTTCTCTATCATCTCTGTCTGTCTGCATAGGAGGAAACTCACATGATGTGATGATCTATTTCTAGGACTTCTTTGTAACACCAGAGGACCAGATTCTGAATTTGTGCAGAAGTCAGAGTTGTTAAGGGTAGAATGCAACCCACAAAAGTTGTCTTTCATCCCATGTTTTGTCATGGTTTCAAAAAACAAAAAAAAAGGCAATGTTTATGTTGAAAACAAATGAAAATATGTTCTCTCCATATTTTAGGGAAAGAAACTGTTGTGATTTAATAACACAGAGTTAGTTTGCTTTGCCCCTAAGAGAGTGATATAGGACTTCATTAATTGTTGGTATTTGGATTGTTTTTAGGGTGGTGGTAAAATGAGAGGCAAAGCACCTGCTGTATGACTGGATAATACCACTTAAAGCAAATAAAGAGAGGAGTCCCAAAGAGAAGGGTGTTTAAAACTTAGTGAACAGTGTGCAATTGCCTTTCCCCCCCCCCCCTTGATATATTTCTACTCATGTTCTATTTATACTCATGCTTTGTCGTCTA
Organism: Empidonax traillii; assembly: GCF_003031625.1. Taxonomy (NCBI): domain Eukaryota; kingdom Metazoa; phylum Chordata; class Aves; order Passeriformes; family Tyrannidae; genus Empidonax; species Empidonax traillii. Next base: position 1,993 of record NW_020958272.1, on the reverse strand, counting down.
CCCATCGGCATGGTTGCTACAATAGTTCATCCTGTGGAGAAGTGCTCATGTCCTGTCTAGACTTACAAACAAAGGTGGATTACGTGTTTGTTTGTTTATTGGATGTGGCAGCAAAAACAAGTCCCTTGAGGGTTTGTTCTCACACATAATTAAAATGTAAAAAGAAAGGTCTCAGAAGCTTTGTAGGGGTTTTTGGTTGGTTGGTTGTTGCCACACAAGGAGCTGGGAGAGCTAATGTTCATTGTACAAAGGAATCAGGCAGCCCAGAGGTTTGTGATATGGCTGTGATGTGTGCTTGGATGTCCAGGTCATCAATGAAGTCTATTTGTGCTGAAGAGATCATTCAAGTCCAACACAGGGATATTAATCTGTCATTTTCTTATTTGTCCATGTTACACAGTCTCAGCATAATGGCATTAAAAAAATGTCCCAACCTAAATTAATCCAGCATCCCCTTATGCTTTCCTCATGCTCTGGCAGGAGGCATGTTTCTGGGAATCTGTCTCCAAATTACAAAGACATTGATGATAAAACAATACCCCTGGAGAATTTTGGATAAAGTCTTGATATTCTGAGCCTGCTGCAGGTGTCAGCAACATATCCCAGCCTTTATGCTGCTGAAATACAGAATATATGATGGATATATCTGTTCACAGGAGTGTGAATATAGGTTAAACAAGTAGAAGCGGACAGCATCTGCAAGGAAAAATCTGATATTTCAGGTAATGATTTAATTCCAGAAGTAGTATAGATGCACATGACTGAAGATGCATCTCCTCTGTGTGTGGTACCTGGCATCAGAAGCTTTTAAAACATGTTCCAAACTCACAGTGATAGCAGTGCAGCTAATAAATATTTTATTGTTTTTTTTTTTCTTCTAGGAAAGTAAATTAAAGTTTTGGTCATTCTGAAATGTAATCTAATTTTCTTTCCTGAGTTTTCATTTGGGAGCAAAGGGAATGAAGCTGTCACTTACAAATGGAACAGGTGGAGATGACTTCTCTTGCACCTGTCTTTGTAATAGGAACTTGAGCTGAGATGCCAAAAACCTGCATTCATATCCCACTGGTCTTTATTCTGGGTCTGGAATTGAGAGGTCAGACATTTCTGTTGTGAGGAAAGTGCCTTCATCACTAGGCTGTAGAGTTTGGGAGATGGCTTTTCCCCCCTCTCATGTTCAATATTAATTTTATGTTCATTGATCTGGAGAGGGCAGGAAAAGCTTTATAACCCCTGACTTAACTATTCCATGTTGTTAATTTGGCCCAAACTATAGGTCAGTTTTTGGTCAACCTTGCCAATAGTTTTCCTCATCTGGAACTATGTACTAAACCATGTAAAACTGTGTTAAAAAAAAAAAAAACAACAAAAACAAAACAAACAAACAAAACCCCCCAAAACACCCAAATCCCACCAAACAAAAACCCCCTACCCTAACAAACAAAACCTCCCTCAGTGCTTGGTAAATAACCAACATTGTGAAAGTTGGGGTTTTTTTTACAAACTAAGACCCTATTTACCAATTAAAACTTACAGGACTGTAGTGTCTTGAGCAAATTCTTGCATATATTTTACAGATGAGTTAACAGACCCTGGGAGAGAGTTATCTGATGGGCCTATGGCCGGATGGAAAATCTGGAGGAGGTCAGGGTTGCTGCTTCCCACTCGGTGCCTGGAGCACAGGGTGGTTGTTGTTGTTAATGCTTTGCCTTGCCTGGCTGTGGGTCCCAACGTAAACAAGCAGCACCCCAGCTCCAGATTGCAAAAGGAACTGGTGGCTCTGAGACTCAGATGTCACTGTGGAAGCAGATTTTGCTGTCAAGAGTGAGCATCACCTATCTGAACCCATCTTGAATCCTAAAAGGAGATACCAGCACACCACCTGGTTGCCCTGGGGGTCTTGGCTTTTGAGCAGCCAGTTTGCATGCTGGTATCTGTGTACCCTGGTCCAAACCAGGCACCAGTTCTTCCAGCACTGCTGTTCAAATGCTTC
>NW_020958271.1:23570-24681 GCF_003031625.1 Empidonax traillii | reverse complement strand
AAGCTCACGGCGAGATTTGGGCCTGGAGTCCTTTTTCCTCTGCAGGGTTTTAGGCAGCAACGTGTTTGGGGTTTATGAGGACATGGCCTTTATGAGGAGAGCCTCTTAGGAGGTGTATGGGCTTTCTGAGGACAGCACCTTTATGACCTGCATGGGCTTTATGCAGAGAGATCTTTTATGATGAGAGCTCTATCATGAGGTGTATGGGGTGTATGAGGACGGTGCCTTTATGACATTTATGGTGTTTATGAGGGCAGAGCCTCTATGATGTTTGCCCCTCTGAGGTGCACAGGCTTTATGAGGACAAAACCTTTATGAGGTTTGTGGCATTTATGAGAACATCTCCTTTATGATGACAGCCCCATGAGGAGGTTTATGGGCCTTATCACGACAGGGGCTTTATGAGGCCTGCACTGTTATGAGGTGTGTGAGGGTTATGAGGACAGTGCCTTTATGAGGCTGCCCCATTGTGAGGTGTATGGGGTTTATGAGGAGAGAGACTTTATGAGGAGAGCCTCTTGTGAGGTTTATGGGCTTTCTGAGGACAGCAGCATTATGACAGGTAAGGGTGTTATGAAAACAGCTTTTGTGATGAGAGCTCTTTTATGAGGTGTTTGGGCTCTCTGAGGCCTGCACCATTGTGAGGTTTATGGACTTTATGAGAGCAGTGTCTTTATGAGGCCTGCACTTTTATGAGGTGGGGGGGGGGTTATGAGGGCAAAGCTTTTATGACGTTTATGGGTTTTATGAAGTCATGGCCTTTATCATGGGAGCCCCTGACGAGGTTTATACCCAGATAAGTTTAATAAGGGGAGTCACTGAGGCCCCATTATAGACTTGCATTAGAACTTCGGAAATGTCCTTCAGGGCAAGCATGTTCCAAAGATATTGAATTTCAGTCCAAAATGTGCTGCTGTCCCTGTAAGACCATTCTCTAGGCCTCTCTAAGGATTTTGCTCATAGTGTGAGACTTGGCAGATGCTTGAAGTGCTTTAGGCAGCAAGAGGCTCCCACCTGGAACCAGAAACCCAAACAAAGTTGTGGCTGAGTCAGGAGATGAGCAGCCTGGAAACCCCAGAAAGGCAGAAGAACTACTACAGGCTCTTCCCTG
>NW_020958271.1:16156-17290 GCF_003031625.1 Empidonax traillii | reverse complement strand
ATCCTTACCAGGCAGTCGCAGAAGCACCAGGGCTTGTCCGCCTCCAGCAGGTTCTTGAGGTCCCTTCTCTTTAGGAACCTGAGGGCACGAATCAGCGCTTCCCAAGAGGCCTGCAGAGCAACAGGGAGCAGGACATGGCACCGCAGCCCAGGCCACAGGACCCATGTCCTTGCACCAAGGCCACGAGGATGCAGGAGCCCAGCAGGCACCAGGGCAGGAGACAGCCCAGCTCCCTCCCGTGGGGACACCAGAATCCAGAAAGTCCTCACGTCTGCCAGATCCTCGTTCTCATCATTGGAGAGGAAGAAGAGTGGCATCAGGCTCGGGATCACGTGTGTTTGCAGCTCCTGTTTTCCCTCCCCCGCTACCAACTTCAACACCTTTCGGAAGAGGCGAACGGAGAGCAGTTGCACACGGATGTTCTCCTGATGGAAAGCAAGAGGAAAAGAACTCAGCACTGGCTGCTCCAGGCCCACTGGGACACAGGCCTGCAAATGCACAGGCCACAGTTTCCCGACAGCACCCAGTGCCTGTGGTGGGGGGCACAGAGACTTACGTAGCCAAAGAGTGTTGGGAGTGCCTCAACCAGCTCCTGGGCAGTGAGGGTGGAGATTGGGGTGTGTCTGCCCTGAACTTCATTGAGGAATACAGACAGAGCCATCCTGACCAGCTCTTCATCTGTATCCCACAGTAGGCTCATGAGGCTTTGTGTCAGGGTCCACACACCGTCAGCCTGTGAGGAACACAAGGCTGTGCTGTGAAACCATGAACAGCTGCAGAGCCAATGCAGCTTGGGCGGGGCAGCCCCGGGTGCTGTTGCAGGCCTGGAGGCCAAAGGCCTGTCCTGAGGGACTGGGGCAGCTGAACAGGGAGGCAGCAGAGCTGGGAGCAGCTGCCACAGCTCCCAAAGCACAGCCCAGCCCAAGTGACTGCGTTGCCCAGCCTCACACTGCCCGCACGGCTTCAGCCCCTGCCCCCTGCTCACCATCGCAGGATCCTTGCTCAGCACCACAAGAGCTCTGAGTGCCAGGCGACGCCTCTCTGGGCACTCGCTCCGGAGGTGCCTTGAAAGCATCTGCAGGAGGCTGTCTCCCCATTCCCTCACGTCCACCCAGTCCAGGACCTGAAAGGCAC
>NW_020958271.1:8944-9987 GCF_003031625.1 Empidonax traillii | reverse complement strand
ACATCTCCCCACACATCCCCCCGACCCCACAGGGGACACAGGAGTTTCAAGACCCCCACACACATCCCCCCCAACCCCCAAGGGGACTGATTCAAAGGAATCAACTCACAGATGGACTGTAAACCAAAATACCTTTATTAAGCACTGGTGGGGAGAGCACAGGGTGCACACCCTACAAAGGGCACCTCTGTCAAAGCAACCTCTCAGTCACCTTATATTCGTTAAGCCACACTTATATTACCAAAGCCTAAACCATCCAGGCTCTATTTCAATCCCCCCTTTTCTGTACCTATTGCAAGTTTGTTTGCAATCTTTTGTTTACAGTCCATAAAACATGCACGTGGTGGGCAACAGCTCTAATTTTCCACCACATCCACAGCTTTAGGATTGTCAGTAATAGGACCACGGGGATCAGGATTAGCACTGGATGTATTAGAAAGTGGAAGACGTGTTGCTGTTGGGGAAGTCCATCCTAGGGAAACGTCCCACCAGTGATGTTCTCCAGCCTTGTCAACTGAGGGTACGACTTCTTGAATTTTTATGGTGCCACATTGTACTTGCCATAGGGCTCGTTGTGAGGTTCCTTGGACTTTATCATTTCTTCCCTACCTGGATGGCACAACATCTTGTTTAAAATTGGAGTGTCCATTCCAATTTGCAGTTTAGACACCTCATTACACAACATATATTCACCAGAAATCAGCTGAGATGGGGGAGTTGGAGCTGAATAATGAAAATCACAGCCCTGGATCTCAGTAAAATTCCCAACACAGAAGTTAATGCCGTTGGTTTCTCCAGTACAGTCATCAATGCTTACATTTGCACAGTGTGTCCAAATACACGCCCCACCTTTCCCCACATAATACACTTGTGACTGTGCATGGCCTGTGGGAAGCATCTCAAGTGTGCATGTGCTGTCTTCAGCATCGAGGCATCGATCCTCCTTTTCTGTTACTGCATTTTCACAGATACACCCGAATTGTCCTTTGGGGATCCAAGCCTCAGTACCAATGGTTTGCCATTTCTCTGTGCCATCATTATAT
>NW_020958271.1:0-2077 GCF_003031625.1 Empidonax traillii | reverse complement strand
AGGGAGGAAAGGGCTGAGTTCAGGGATTAGAGAAACCTTGGCTAACTACCACACTCCCCTGCAGTGCTCCATCCTCCCAAGGAGGTGCAGCTGCAGGTGACTGGCATTGCTTTCATGACAAGTAAATGAACTAACACATGAACTACTATTAATAGGATGCTGTTCCATTTTCCTTCTCAAGACGCTTCTTTTCCAATACAAAAGTTGCCTTTTTTATTTTTTTTGCTTCATTTTGGCCCTCAGGTCTGTGCGTTTCTTTTTGGCCCTCATGTCTACTCAGTTCTTTTTGGCCCTCACGTCTCCCCAGTTCTTTTTGGCTTTCTGGTCTGTCTGGTTTTTTTTTGGCCTTCAGGTCTCTCTGGTTCTTTTAGGCCCTTAGGTTTACCCAGTTCTTTCTGGCCCTCAGGTCTGTCTGATTTTTTTTTTGGCCCTCAGATCTCCCCGGTTCTTTTTGGCCTACAGATCTTCTGGGTGATTTTTTTACCCTCAGGTCTGCCTGGTTCTTTTTGGCCTTCAGGACTACCTGGTTGCTTTTGGCCCTCATGTCTGTCTGGTTCTCTTTGGCCTTTACGTCTCCCCAGTTATTTCTGGCTTTCAGGCCTGTCTGATTCTTTTTCACCCTGAGGTCTACTTGGTTCTTTTTGTCCTTCAGGACTTCTCGGTTGTTTTTGGCCCTCAGGTCTATCTGGTTGTTTTTGGCCCTCAGGTCTATCTGGTTCTTTTTGGCCCTCAGATCTGCCTGGTTCCTTTTGGCCCTCAGGTCTACTCAGTCCTTTTTGGCCTTCAGGTCCATCTGATTCTTTTCCACCTGCAGGTCTGTCTGGTTCTTTTTGGTGTTTAGGTCTGTCCGGTTCTTTTTGGCCCTCAAGTCTCTCCAGTTCTTTTTGACCTCCAGGTCTATCCTGGTCTTTTTGGCCTTCAGGACTTCCTGGTTCTTTTTGGCCCTCAGATCTGTCTGGTTCTTTTTGGCATTTTGGAACCTGGTGGAACAAAAGGAACCTCGAAGCATTTTGGCACCTCATAGAACACAAAGGAACCCCAAAGCATTTTGGAACCTGGAGGAACATAAAGAACCCCCCAACTTTTGGGGGTTCTGGGGGTCCCCCGCCATGTTCAGGCTGTTGGGAGGTCCCTTGTGTTTTTGGGGGGCCTCCCCTCTCTGGAGTTCTGTCTTTTCTGGGCTGCTGGAGATCCTGGGATTTCGGGGGGTCCCCCCTTGATGCTGAAAAAGCCCTGGAATGATGAATTGCTCAGAGACCTCCCGCATTAGGGGACCTGAATCCATCAAGCCTGCAAAGTCCTGGCTCGGGGCCTTCTGTATCCCATTTCATTTTTTGGTGCCTTTTTGGCCATCACCCTCTCGGAGCCCCCCCTGTTTCAGGGTCTGGGGGTCCCCGGCCCCCCCATACCCCTCTGTGTTCACCCTCTCCACACTTCGCCCCCCACCGCGCCCCCCACTCCGGGGTCCCTAAAAAAGGGGGGGTCCCCGTACCCCCCCGCCAATCCCTGGGGCTCTGCCGGGAACCCACACCAGGACCCCCCCCCCCCACAAAAAAAACCACCTCCCGGGGTCCCCCCAGTGTCCCCCCGAGGGGCATTTGTGGCTCAGTTTCGGAGTCCCGCAAGCTCCAAATATCCCCCCCAACAAAAACCTCGCCGGAGCTCCCTCCCCCAAAATATCTGAGGGGAGCACCTGAGGGATTGGGGGGGAAGATGCTCCTCCTCTCCCTCCTCCTCTTCCTCCTCCTTTTCCTGCTCCTCTTCCTCCTCCCGCTCCTTCTCCCCCTTCCGTTCCCAGAGCGAGAAGGTCGCCCATGAGTTGGGGTTTGGTTTGGGGGGCACACGATGGGAAAGGGGGAGTGGGGAAGGAGAAAGGGGGGGCTGGGACCCCCAAAGTGAGCGAGAGAGGGGGTGGGTCCCTCCCAAACCGACCGAGGGGGGGAGGGGAGGAAGCCGGGGTTGATGGCGGGGGGAGGGGAGGGCGACGGGAAAAGGATGGGGGAAGGGAATGAGGGGAGGGGGGAGAGCAGGAGAGGAGTTCCCGTGGGGGTCCCTTCGTGTCCCCATCGCTTGATCC
>NW_020958270.1:23865-25086 GCF_003031625.1 Empidonax traillii | reverse complement strand
GGCTCAGCATCTCCAGTGATCCAACAGCGCCCCCTGGTGACTGGCACAGGACACTACAAGTTCTGCATCTTTAGTGACCCAACGGCACCCCCTGTTGCCTGTGGTTAGAATTGCACCAAAGGGCACAAACGGAACTGTTTACTTTTTGTCCTTTGCTTGTTTATTGGTTTGTTTTGAAGGGGATTTTTGGTGGGTATAGAAGTATTGATTGGTTGATTTACTTGTTTTCTTTTATTGTTTCTGCCAATACACACATACCCTTTAATAAAGGGCTGTTATTTTTCCCTTTTGATATTTTTTTTTTTCTCTCAATCGAAGCCTCTAATTCCAGATTTATAATTACTTAGAGGGAGGAGTTTCGGTCTTTTCTCCTAAATCATCCTCAGAAAAACACCTGTGTCTCTTTTAAACTGGGACAGGATCCCTGCACTGAACTTGCTGGTGAGACTCCCAAAATTGAATATGGTCAAACATTCTTCCCAGACTAAAGTTTCCAGGACAGAAAGCTCTTGCTGCCCGTGGAGTGCCCAGGTGCCCCACCAACTGAACCTCAAAGCCAAAGGTTACAGGCTTTCTTTCCTGGGGGAAAGGCTGTTACATCACAAAGGGGCCCATGGCAGATGGGTGGGGCTGCACTTTGACATTTTGTAATGTTGGTTCTTTGGTTTCCAGGGGCTATTCCAGAATGGAGAGGATGGGCTGTGACATCACAAAGGGGTCTTTGGCACACAGATGGGGTTGAACTGTCACATGGTAGTGGCTTGAATTTTTGGTATCCACAGGCTATTCCAGAATGGAGAGGATAGGCCATGACATCACAAAAGGGCTCAAAGCACATGGGTGAGTCTGACTGTGCTGGTGTGGGGTGTTGGTTCTTTGGTATCCAGGGCCTGTTCTGGAATGGAGAGGATAGGCCATGACAAGCAGTGACTGTAAGAACTGCAAAGATGGACCCACAAGAGTCTTACATGGGGGAGATTCTCTGCTCTGCCCTGCACACCCCAGTGCTGGGGTCAAAACTCAGCCTCTCCACTTCCCTCTCCTAAGGGACTTGTTCTTAGACATCCCCTTCCCTACGCTCATTTCAAAAGCCCTCCCAGCAATTCCCAAGCCTGTACCCGGCTCTCATCCCCTCTCTGGCTCAGAGCCCTCCACTTATCTTGCAGAGAGCTGGGCCTGTCCATCCACCTTCCAAAAGCACGTCCCTTGGGCTGGCTCAGG
>NW_020958270.1:15966-17392 GCF_003031625.1 Empidonax traillii | reverse complement strand
AGCGCCGTAGCCTGCGACCAGCACCTGCACACCCCCAGGGACTTCTTCCTGCTGCACCTCTCCCTCACAGACCTGGGCTGCATCTGCACCACTGTGCCCAAAGCCATGCACAACTCCCTCTGGGCCACCACAACCATCTCCTACACAGCATGTGCTGCACAGGCCTTTTTCTTTCTGTTCTTCATTTCAGCAGAGTTTTCCCTCCTGACCATCATGTGCTACGACCGCTACGTTGCCATCTGCAAACCCCTGCACTACGGGACCCTCCTGGGCAGCAGAGCTTGTGCCCACATGGCAGCAACTGCCTGGGCCTCTGGGTTTCTCAATGCTCTGCTGCACACAGCCAATACATTTTCCCTGCCCCTGTGCCAAGCAATGCCCTGGGCCAGTTCTTCTGTGAAATCCCTCAGATCCTCAAGCTCTCCTGCTCACACTTCAGCATCAGGGAACTGGGACTTCTCTTGTTTTCCATCTTTTTAGCATTTGGTTGTTTCATTTTCATGGTTTTCTCCTATGTGCAGATCTTCAGGACTGCGCTCAGGATCCCCTCTGAGCAGGGACGGCACAAAGCCTTTTCCACGTGCCTCCCTCACCTGGCTGTGGTCTCCCTCTTTTTAAGCACTGCAGCATTTGCCTACCTGAAGCCCCCCTCTATTTCCTCCCCGTCCCTGGATCTGGCCCTGTCAGTTCTATACTCGGTGGTGCCACCAGCAGTGAACCCCCTCATCTACAGCCTGAGAATCCAGGAGCTCCGGGATGCCATCAGGAAAATGATGTCTGGATGCTTTTCTGAAGCATCAAACTGCCTGGTTTCTTCTATGTAGCGTTCAGGATGGAATTCACTAATGGCCTGACCTACACTTTCAGGGTTTTGGGGGAGATTATTGAGTTGTGCCTTCTTCTTGCAGTTTTTTTCTGTACAATGAAATATTATTATTTATCTGCCTTCTAATGTAGTGTTCACCTGAATTTGAATCAGAGATGTATAAATGTTGAATTGTGCTCTCTAAGTTTTTAAACAAAATAAAGGACCCTGCAGTGCCTGCTTTGTCCAAGACCCTTCTTCTCAGCTGTTCCTAAAGGACAGCACACTGCAGGACAGGGGGGATTGGCAAAGGCCAAGGCCACAAGAATCCCAGCACAGCAGCACTGCCAGGGAGCAGCAGAGCTTGGGCTTTGCAGAGCTGCTCTTTCCACTTCCACACTGGCCTTGTGAGCCCCTTTCTGGCTGCAAGGTCTGAGTGCTCTCTGAGCACAGTCCTGGGGGTGGGAGCCCTTTGAGCACAGGCAGGGACAGGCACTGGGAACTTGTGAAGCAGAGCTGGGCTCCCTGACAGCATCTCCAGGATGCTGTGGGATCTTCTGAGGCCACTGCATGGACTGGGTCACTTCTTCTGTGCCCTTGCTGCAGGGCTGGAACTCTCCT
>NW_020958270.1:14452-15753 GCF_003031625.1 Empidonax traillii | reverse complement strand
AGCCTCCTCCTCCTTGCCCAGCACAGCCCTCCTGGCACAGTTGGACACAGCCCTTGTTCTCCCCCCTCCTCATGGCCCTGCCCAAGCCCCTCAGCTACAGCCTGATGGCCAGAAACCTTCAGGGCAGGGAGAGCCCATTGGAGTGGTGGGTGTGTAGGGAGCAATCACTGCTGCCTCCCTTCTGAATCCTCCTCAGCACCTGGACAAGTCTGTATTTGGTTTGGTTTCCATGAGGCCCTGCAGTGTCAAAGTGGCCCCTTGATTCCAGGAGGCTGCTCAGTGTCCCCGGGATCCTTTGGCTCCGGAATGTCCTGGAGTGTCACACTGGTCCCTTGAGTCCATGAGGTGTCCTCAGTGTCACAAGGACCCCTTGATTCCGTGGGGTTCCCCAGTGCCCCAAGGTCCATTTGGCTCCAAAAAGGCCCTGCAGTGTCACAGTGGCCTTTTCATTTCATGAGGTTCCACTGTGTCCCAGGGTTTCTTTGTTTCCTGGAGGCACCACAGTGACACAAGGGCTCCCTGGTTCCATCAGGTTCCAAAAGGTTTCAGGGTTCCCTTTTGTTCCACAAGGCCCCACATGTGAAATGGTGCCCTGGTTCCACAAGATTTCACAGTGTCCCTGTGTTCCTTTCTTTCCATGAGGTCCTACAGTGCCAAAATGGCCCGTTTGATTCCATGAGGTTGGACAGGGTCATCACAAAGCTGAGCCCACCCAGATGGAAGTTTGGGGGAGACCAAGAGGAACTGGGACAAAAAGAATTGGATATTTGAGGAAGGAAGGAGGGGCCTGGCGAATAGAGAGGAAAGATTTTGATGAGGTACAAGAAGTTCAGGGAATATTTAGCATACTGAAACACTGAGTGTGCAAACAGTCCTAATAGACCTTTACCCTCTTTGTAAACTCTTTATAGCCCTAATCTAAAAGTATTGCCCCCCCCATTAAAAGGAATCCACTGCTCAAATCTCAACCTCACCCTGACTTCAAATGCAAAACCCAAACTCAGAACGCCAGACTCTTATTTGTCCTCCAATGCCCACCTCACTTCCAAACATGTATTAAAACTATGAAAAGCCAAGCTTTAACCCTGACCCAGACCAAAAAGCTCTTCCCATAATCCTGAACCAGACCCTGCCATCAGAACAACAAACCTGCCAAAGTTGTGCCCAATCCCCACCCTGAGCTCTAAAGCCCAAGGCCTGAGCATGAAGCACCCCCAGAGCCCTTGGGAGCAGGGCAAGGAGCTGCAGGGCCCAGAGCAGGCCCAGGGGGTTGGCAGAGCAATGGGAGGTGACCTGGATCT
>NW_020958270.1:7214-10715 GCF_003031625.1 Empidonax traillii | reverse complement strand
AATAGACCTCTCTGGCATGGATCTAGCATGGATCCCTTACTTGGATCCCAACATCTTACCCAAGCCGTTCTTGCTCCAGCGTGAGGTTCTCTCAGGGTCACAAATCTCCAGCACCAGCAGCATGGATCCCTCACTTGGATCCCAAGCTTACCTGAGCCGTTCTCACTCTGGTGTAAGCTCTCAGGGTCATAAATCTCCAACAGGACTCTGCCTCATTTCAGTCCTTCTCATGAAGTCTCGGCTTCCTGGTACATCCACAAGCTCCTCTGTGAGCCGCATGGGGGTCTCCTCACCCCAACAATCTTCCAAAGGTAGCAGGGATTTATTTTTCAGTCTTTTCCCTGCTGAAGAGAGAGAGTGAAAGGGGGAAGAAAAAGCCCCCCTCTTCGAACTTCTCTCTCCTCCAGCTGCTGGCTTTGACCTTGGACACTTCCTTATCTCTCTGCTGGAATTTCTTCTGCAGCGTTTTTTTGTCCAAGCAGTCAGTCCTTTAAAGTTTTTTTTCTCCACTCTCTTACAAGAGAGAAGGGGCTTCAGTGCCACACCTGCCCCTGGCCCAGGGCCGGGGGAGGAGGGAGGCCTGGCCCCCACCTGGGGCCTGCCTCTCTCTCCCTACATGGCTCCCTAATTTCAACTGCCACCAATTTCAACTGCTCCTAATTTCAACTGCGCCACCAACCTTCTCTTCCGTTTTTTTAAATATGTAATTAGCAAAGGCGTTACTAAAGTTTTGATTGGCTTTTTTCTATGGAAATTCACCCGGACAAAACCATCCTCAGCCCCAGGGCTGGCTGGAGGGCAAAACCACGACAACAGGGGACTGGTGAAAACAAAGGGACACCCATGATGTCACAGAGATATCAGTGAAGTCAAAGGCATCTCGTGACATCACAGGGACATCAGTGACCTCACGGGGGCATGGTGCCACCTCTGGGGACATTAGTGACATCACAGAGACAGCAGTGACATCACTGGGGACCAGTGACTTCAGAGGGGACTGTTGACAACAAAGGACAGCCGTGATGTCACAGGGACATTGGTGACATCACAGGGGACTTCAGTGACTTCACAAGGGCAAGGGTGAAATCACAGTGACACCAGTGACATCATCAGGGCCATTGTTAACATCACAGGGGACAGTGGTGACATCAAAGGGAAATTGGTGACATCACTGGGGACCAGTGACAGCACGGGGCACTGGTGACAACAAAGGGACAGCCGTGACGTCACAGGGACATCTGTGACTTCACAAGGACAGGGCTGACATAGAGACACAAGTGACATTATCAGGGACATTGCTGAAGTCACTGGGGACGGTGGTGACATCACAGGGACAGAGGTTACACCATTGAGGAACAGTGACATCAGAGGGGACTGGTGACAAAAAAGGAAGAGCCACAAGTCAGAAGGAAATCAGTGACATCAGAAGGGACATCAGTGACTTCACAAAGACAGGGGTGACATCACAGAGACATCAGTGATATCATCAGGGACATTGGTGACATTACAAGGCACTGGCAACAATAATGGGAAAGCCATGATGGCACAGGGACATTGATGATATCACAGGGGACATCAATGACTGCATAAGGCCAGGTGTGACATCACAGGGACATCCATGACATCACTGGGGACCAATGACCAATGACATCAGAGGGAACTGGTGAAAACAAAGGGACAGTTGTGATATCGCAGTAACATCGGTGACATGAATGGGGACATTGGTGACTTTACAAGGACAAGGGTGACATTACAGAGATACTGGTGACATCATCAGAAACATTGGTGACACCACAAAGGACAGTGGTGACATCACAGAGACTGCAATGACCTCATTGGGACCAGTGACGTCACAGGGGACTGTTGACAGCAAAGGGACAGCCCTGATGTCACAGGGACATCGATGAACTCACTGGGACATGGTGCCACGGCTTGGCACAGTGGTGACATCACAGAGACAGCAGTGACATTATCAGTGACATCTGTGACATCACAGCCAACATTGGTGACTTTACAAGGCCAGGGATGACATCACAGAGACAGCAGTGACATCATTGAGGACAATGGTGACATCACAGGGGACAGTGGTGACATCACAGAGACAGCAGGGACATCATTGGGGACCAGTGACACCAGAGTGACAACAGAGGGACAGCAGTGATGTCACAGGGACATCAGTGACATCAATGCAGCCTGGTGACATCACAGGGACATTGGTCACATCACAGGGAAATGGTGGCACTGCTGGGGACAATGGTGGCATCAGAGGACAATGTTGACAACAAAGGGAGAGCGGTGATGTCACAGGGACATCGGTAAATTCACAAGGAGAGGGTTGACATCATAGAGAAACCAGTGACATCATCAGGGACACTGGTGTAATCACAGGGACAAGGATGTCATCCAAGGGGATATCACAGCAGTGCCATCAAAGGGACAGAGGTGACATCACTGGAGAGCAGTGACAACACAGGGATCTGGTGACATCACAGGGACATCACTGACATCACAAGTACATGGTGCCTCTGCTGGGGACAGCTGGGACATCTCAGGGACAGCAGTGACATCACTGAGGAGCAGTGACATGGCTGAGGAGAACGGTGACATCACTGTGGACACTGGGAGCACCCCTGGGGACAGCAGTGACATCACAGGAGACAGTGGTGACAACTGTGGAGACAGCTGTGACATCACTGGGCACCAGTGACATCACAGGGGTCTGCTGACATCACAGGAACAGCAGTGACATTTTGGGGACACAGGGACCACCCTTGGGGACAGCAGTGACATCACAGGAACATTAGTGACATCAAGGGACACTGGTGCCACCTCTGGGGACATCAGTGACATCACAGAGGACCAGTGACATCATTGAGGATGGCAGTGACATCACAGGGAAAGCAGTGACATGAAAGGGTCAGTGATGAGGCCACAGGGACAGCAGTGACATCATTGGGGACATTGGTGACATCTCATGGGACAGCAGTGACATCACTGGAGATCAGTGACATCACTGGGGACAGCGGTGATAGCATTGGGGATGTCGGTGAGATCAGAGGGACAGTGGTGACATCACTGGGGAAACTGTGGACATCCCTGGGGACACCAGTGACATCACAGGGACATCAGTGACATCATTGAGGACAGTGGTGACATCACAGGGAAAGCAGTGATATCATTGAGGATGTTGCTGAGATTAGAGGGACATTGGTGACATCACTGGGGACCAATGACATTGCTGGGAAGAGTGGTGACATCACAGGGACAGTGGTGACATCATTGGGAACACCAGTGACATCCCAGGGACAGTGATGACATCACTGGGAATGTCGGGGATGTTTGGGGGCCTTTGGGAGGGCACCTGCCTGGGGGGTTTTCATGCGAGCAGGGACGACTCAGCACACCAATGTGATGATCAGAGAGCGCCGTTGATTGGAATCAAGCAGCAGTCTTTGATCCAGTTTTCTAACAATACTCTTCTATCAGCTCTGTTTCTTTAAC
>NW_020958270.1:0-1000 GCF_003031625.1 Empidonax traillii | reverse complement strand
CCATCTCTGTGTTTGGGAGCTGCCGAGGGTGGAGGGCGGAGCGGGCGATGGCGGAGCTGGGGGACCCCCGGCAGGCTGGAGGGGGGAGCACAGAGAGGGAGGAGCCCCGGGACCCCCGGGAGCCTGAAACGGGGGGAGCGGAGAAGGGGAAGCCTGGAGAGTGGGGACCCCTGGGATCCCTGGGACAACAAGGTTGAGAACCTGGAGAGGGGGAATGTGTGGGAAGGCGGCACCCCAAAGGTGAGAGTCAGAGGAGAAGGGACCCTTGGGACCCCCAACACTCGCAGCATCCCCTAAGCGGGACCCCCAACATCCCAGAGAGGGGAGACCCTCTGAACCCCAGAGGGGGGAGATAAGAGAGGGGGAACTCCTGGGAGAGTTTTTTTGTCATGAATCTTCATATTTTGGCTGAACCTTAACTTTTTGCACTGTGATGGAGGGGTGTCAATCTCGCTATTTCTGAGTAGTTTTATTTCCTGAATGTCGGTGGATTGGGTTTCTCTAGGTTGAATTGTGATGTTTTGGAGATTTTTATGGTCCCAGGATGCCCGGTGAGTTCTAGAGATGGTCTTGGGCAGGAGGAACCCCCAAGCCAAAGCGCTCAGCCTTTGTTTCCCCCCCAGCAGGATTTGTCCTTCCCAAAGCTTGGGCAGATGGAGGAGGAGGCTGTGAGGAAGTTGCCACTGGCCCCCCAGGCAGGTAAGGAGGAAGTCAGTGCCCCTTTGGCCCTGTCTTGTGGTGCCTGTGGGGGTCAAATTTGGGGGGGATGTCCTTGGCCTTCCCTCTGGACCGGAGGCAAATCCCTGCCTGTCCTTCTTCCTTCCTGCCCCAGGCCCTGAGCTGAGGACGGAGAGCACGGAGGACAAATCCCCCCGGCAGAGCCTGGTGGGAGAGGCCGTTTTGAAGGGCTCCCCGGCGCAGGAAGGCAGCGGGGAGGAAAAGGGCCGGAGATGCCCCCGGAGGAGGGGCTGCAAAGCCAGCCCAGGGAGCTGTGAGGAGG
>NW_020958269.1:13547-15765 GCF_003031625.1 Empidonax traillii | reverse complement strand
TGTCAGCATCACTACACCAGTCTCTTCTCAGGACTTACCTGTTGATCTGCTCCTTGAGGAAGTTGTCCTGTTGTAGTCCTCTGTATCTCTTGACAGCAAGGCATCTCCCTGGTAGCAATTTTTACTCACCAAATTCCCAGCTCCAAGATCTCCCATGAAATACTTCTCAAGGCAACCTGCATTCTGTTTTTGTGCCATCCTTTTCTGAATTTCCTACACCTTTAGTGTTGCAAACACTGTGTGCTCTGACACCTCACAGTTGCCATTTGCAGATGGAGCTGTCAGAATTGGAAAGGACACTCCCATCACTGTTTTGCATGGGCCTTTGCAAACCCAGAGCCTCTGCTGGGGATGGGGTCAGACTTCCCTGAACCTGCATACTACTGGGATCCATCTCAGCCAGTCAGTGCTCAGTGGAGCCACAGAGGTCTGATAGCAATTTCCTCCTCCTCACTGTTTTCCTGAATGTTGTATCAGCTGCATCTCGAAACTGGAGGAACACACCCACTCAGCATTACCTCAGCCAAAGGAAAAAGATAGAAAAGAACTACCTAGACTTCTGAAAAACCTTGAGGGAACTTTCCCAGAAAGAACATATCTACAAAGACTGTCTCAACACAAGGGTGTTCTCTTTATTTCAGTTTTACACTCAGGGCTACCCAAGTTAAAAATTCTATAGAAGTTTATAACAGTGTGAGGCTTTCTGAATAATTTTTACATCGTAGACATCATTCAAACAATACATTATTATACATGGTATTACAGTCTTTCTTAAGTAGAATAGGAAGGACAATGCTCAAACACAGCTCAGAGAGTAGAAGGAGAAATGACAAAAAGGAGAATGCAAACGGCCTCACACAAACCAGGAGAATCATGTGGGGACAGCTTTCCACTCCCATCAAGAAGTATTCAGGGACAACCATGAGGAGACCAAACTCAATGTCCTTTTTACCATTTCTTCTTGATTCTAGCTTCAGAAAATGCTCTTTGAGGGATATGTGGAGTTTTCATGCAATTAACCCAAAGACAATAAACATGTTTTTATAAATCTGCACACTTACAATCTACCCCAACTGCTTTTGTACTGCTGTATCTCTGTATTTTTAAGATGATTCCAAGGAGACAGAACACCCAACCTCACCTTCAGAGGGTAAAGGAAGATTTGTTTTATGTTTTCCTGATCTGCCCTGGAGGTGATGAAACTGCTGTACTTAAAAGGTAAAAGTAACCTTCTTGCCTGCTGAGCTTGAATTGCCTGCATTGCAATGTCTGAATGGAAGCCAATCCTTGATTCACTGGGCACCACAAGTGCAGGATATGCAGACACACAGTGGCTGTATTGACTGACATAGTGACAAGAAAGAAAAGCCCACAGAGCCTACATGTGTCAGAGAAATCCAGAATCCAGGAAAGAAGAAGCCTTGTGCTCAAACAATACTGTGACAGAATTCTTAAAACATCCTTGCTTTCCTGAGATGAAAAAGAGGTTTTCTGAATTTCGGCAAGGTCTGCCCAATGGTGCCACTGTGGTACGAAAAAGAATAAAAGGTTTACTGTCTTGTGTGACAGCAAGAGAAATAAGAGCTCAGCTGGGACTGCTAACTCCATTCTCAAAGACTCTCAAAAATGGCTGTATTGGAGGTGAAACCGATTCTTATGAGAGTGAAAGAACCTCAATTTTTTGTTTGACGGACTAGTTTCTGGAATGACAGAAAACACTTACCCTGACTTGGAATTTGAAGGAACATGGTTATGTCAATTGTAAATAGAGATTTCCTCTGGAGGAACCATTCCCACAGGCTGTAGGCTGCATCCCTTCCGACAACGAGGCATGAAGCCTCTGGCTCTACTGACCCTGTCCTAGTTAAAGGAAAGACGATTGAACTGTTCTGCAGACACAGGCCCAGCATTGTCTGGGGTCACGTCCTCTCTGGGGACAGGGACACAAGGGAAAACCTGTTCCTCATTGGTACCACCGCCCACGGCACAGGGCTGTGGTGGCAGGCTGGGGACGAAGGGCTTGAGGAATCTGAACTCGCTGTTGCCCGAGCCCGTGGTGAGGCTGATCTCGTAGCAGTAGGGGCGGGGCAGGGTCCCCGCAGCAGCTGCATCGGCCAGGCCGCTCGGCAGGTTGTCGGCCCCGGAAAGCACGTGGCCAGCCTTCAGCTGCTTTCTCTGGCACAGCCTGCGAGCCACGAAGGCTGCAGTGGAGACGAGG
>NW_020958269.1:7898-11187 GCF_003031625.1 Empidonax traillii | reverse complement strand
GGCGAGCCGAGAGCTGCGCCGGCGGCAGCGCCGCGTCCTGCGCCAGGTTGCCTACCAGGGAGCCGCTGTGCGCCTCCTCGGCTACGGAGTAGCGGATGGGCTGCGAGCGAGCGAGCGGCAGGGAGAGCAACGCACACACACAAAGCACTTGCCTGGCGATCGCCATGGCCCTCCGGCTCCGGCGGCGGCGGCAGCGGCGGCAGTGTCCTGTCTCCTTGTGGCGGATCTCTCGTGGTGTGCCTGCCGAAAGCGGCTGCGGTCGGGTGCCTTCCTTCTCCCTCTGTATTCCAGTGGGGTCGGCAATCCGGAGTGCGGCCGCTCTGGCCCGAGAGCGGATGGCAGAGAACGGGGCTCGGTGGCGCAGCCGCTGCTCCCTCGGCCCGGCTCGGCTGTTGGGACCTGGGCTGGGCTTGGCTGTGCTGAGCTGGGCTGCGCTGGGTAGGTGTCGGCGGCGCCTTAGCCGAGACCACCACCCAGCGGTGCGCGCTGGGACTGCGCCCGCCGCCGCCCGCTGCCCGCGCTGCCGCTCGCCCCGGCCCACGGACACGCGCGCACACGGGCGGTGCTGCCACTCGCTCCCGTGTGCGACCAGGGCAGGACCCGGGCACATCAAAGCGAGGATGGAAGTGCTGGCAAAGATCGGGATTGAGCCGTGTGGCACTGCCGCTTGAGTACGATAAGACAATTATGGCTGGAATGTCCCCCGTGTGTTTCTCTGCACACCTCTGCCCACAGCCCGCGGGGAGCTGTGAGCTCTTGGCTTCCGGCACGCGAATGCCTGCCTTTCGAGAAACGTGGTGGTAAAAGAGGCACAAGGAGTTTCCCACCATAGCGTGAGGCAAAGGCTGAGCCCAGAGGGACACTGCTGCCTTCTCTGAACAAAGAAACCGGTCAGGAGCAGTGGTAGCACAGAAGCAACAGCAGGGACATGGCACTGAACGCTCTCTCGGCTGCATCTCCAAACTCAAGACAAACGTACCAGCTAAACATTACCTCACTCAAAGGACACACTGACAAAAAAACCTCCCAGACTTTTAAAAAACCTTGACAGACCTTTCCAGAACGAATGATTCTACCAAGATTTCTGTCTCCACTCAAGGAATTAGGGTGCCCTCTTTATTTCAATCTTAGACATTACTGCAGTTTTTACTTTCAGGGGTATCCTCATTTACAATGTTACAGTCTATAACTTCAGCACAACACAGCGTGAGGCTTTCGGAAATTTCTGTGCATCACAGACGCCATTCAAGCAGTCAGTCATGATAGATGGGGTGTCAGTTCTTCTTTAAGGGAACAGGCAAGTAAATGCTCAGAGACAGTTCAGTGAGTTAAAGTAGAAATGACAACAAGGAGAATGCAAATGTTATCACAAAAACCCAGAAAGTCATGCAGGGACTGCTTTCCACTCTCATCAAGAAGCCTCCCGATTAAGGATCAACACTGAGGACATCAAAGTCCATGTCCTCTTCACAAGTTCATTCTGGCTGAGCCTTCAGAAAATGCTCTTTGAAGGACATGTGGAGTTTTCATGCAATGCAACTGAAACACAACAAATATGTTTTAACACCTCTCTACAGTCACTGTCTATGCCAACACTGATTGTGCTGCTGCACTTCATGGAGGCAGAACACACAACCCCTCCTACGGGCCAAAGGAAGATCTTATTGTGCATTTTGCTACTCTACTCTGCAATAGAGAAAATGAGAGGGATATATTAAAAGGGTCAAAATATCCTCCTTGCCTGCTGGTTGGAACAGCCTACAAAGGAAAGGCTGAATGGGAGCAAATCCCTAATTGACCAGGCAGCACTAGTGATGCATAGACAGACATAGTGACAAGAAAGCAAAGCACAGAGGGTACTCACATCTCAGCTGGACACATCCAGAACCCGAGAAAGAAAGTGCTGTGCTTACACAACGATATGACAATACTCAAATCATCCTAATATTTCTGAGCAGGGAAAAGGCCTTATACATTTCAACAAGGAGGAGATTTGTCTGCCCAACTGTGCCATTCCGTTACAGAAGAGAATCAAAGGTCTACTGTCTTGTGTGACAGCAAGAGAGACATGATCTTCACTAGGACTGCTAACCCCATACTTAAAGCCCCTCAAAAGTGGCTGAATCAGGTCTGAAATCTACTACAACCTCAGTGAAAGAGCTTTGGTTCCCTTTATTCTGTTTCCTTGTTTGTTTTTAGTGGAACACAAGCATTCCTTGACCTATAATTTGTGGGAATGGGTTATGACAACTGCAAATACAGGTTTATTCTGGAGGAACCAGTGCCACCGGTTGCAGATTGCATCCCTTCTGACCACGAGGAAAGAAGTCACTGGCTCTGCTGACACCTTGAAATCAAAGCCCACAGAGTCCATATATGTCAGACAGACACATTCTAAACACAGGAAAGAAAGAGCTTGGTGCTTACATGGCATTGTGGCACAACAGCCATAATTTCCTTCCTTTCCTACGCTGGGAAAAGGTTACTGTGAGTTTCAAAAAGGAAATTTCTGTCTCATTTTCTGTGCCATACACTTACAGATCAGGTCCCCTTGAAGGGTCCACTGTCATGTCTGACAGCAAGAGAGGGAAGAGCTCAGGTGGGAGAGCTATCTGCATTCTTAAAGCCTCTTAGGAATGGCTGTAACAGACCTGAAACATATAAATGTCTGACTAAGAGAGTGCCCTTTATTCTGTTTGTTTCTTGGTATTTCGTGGAACAGGGGCATTCCCTGACTTACAATTTCTGGAAATCAGTTATGCCAATTGCAAAATCAGATTAATTTAGGAGGAACCATTCCCACAGGCTGCAGCCTGCATCCCGTCCGACCACGAGGCACAAAGCCTCTGGCTCTGCTGACCCGTGCTAGTTAAACGAAAGACGATTGAACTGTTCTGCAGACACAGGCCCAGCATTCTCTGGGGTCACGTCCTCTGTGGGGACAGGGACACAAGGGAAAACCTGTTCCTCACCGGTGCCCCCGCCCATGACACAGGGCTGTGGTGGCAGGCTGGGGACGAAGGGCTTGAGGAACCTGAACTCGCTGTTGCCCGAGCCCGTGGTGAGGCTGATCTCGTAGCAGTAGGGGCGGGGCAGGGTGCCCGCAGCAGCTGCATCGGCCAGGCCGCTCGGCAGGTTGTCGGCCCCGGAAAGCACGTGGCCAGCCTTCAGCTGCTTTCTCTGGCACAGCCTGCGAGCCACGAAGGCTGCAGTGGAGACGAGGAAGAGCAGGGAGACGAAGACCAAGGAGATGATTAAATAGGTGGTGAGGGAGCCGGCGTCGTCGTCA
>NW_020958269.1:2324-5692 GCF_003031625.1 Empidonax traillii | reverse complement strand
CAGGCGGGCGCGGCGAGCCGAGAGCTGCGCCGGCGGCAGCGCCGCGTCCTGCGCCAGGTTGCCTACCAGGGAGCCGCTGTGCGCCTCCTCGGCTACGGAGTAGCGGATGGGCTGCGAGCGAGCGAGCGGCAGGGAGAGCAACGCACACACACAAAGCACTTGCCTGGCGATCGCCATGGCCCTCTGGCTCCGGCTCCGGTGGCGGCTGCGGCGGCGGCGGCAGTGCCCTGTCTCCTTGTCGCGGATCTCTCTGGTAGTTCCCCCTTCGAAAGCGGTGGCGGTCGGGTGCCTTCCTTCTCCCTCTGTATTCCGGTCTGGTCGGCAATCCGGAGTGCGGCCGCTCTGGCCCAGGAGCGGATGGCAGAGAACGGGGCTCGGTGGCGCAGCCGCTGCTCCCTCGGCCCGGCTCGGCTGTTGGGAGCTGGGCTGAGCTTGGCTGTGCTGAGCTGGGCTGCGCTGGGTCGGTGTCGGCGGCGCCTTAGCCGAGACCACCACCCAGCGGTGCGCGCTGGGACTGCGCCCGCCGCCGCCCGCTGCCCGCGCTGCCGCTCGCCCCGGCCCACGGACACGCGCGCACACGAGCGGTGCTGCCGTTCGGTCGCGGATGCGCCCAGGGCAGGACGCGAGCACATCAAAATGGGGATGGAAGTGCCGGTAAAGATCGGGATGAGCCCTGTGGGGTCGCCGCTTGAGTACTATAAGGCAGGGATGGCTGGAACGTCCCTGGGTGTCTCTGCACACTCCTGCCCACAGCCCAAGAGAGCTGTGAGCGCTCGGCTCCCGGCAGGCGAGTCCCTGCCTTTCCAGAAATGTAGCAGTAAACGCGGCACAAGGCTTTTCCCAGCTCAGCGTGAGGCAGAGACTGATCCCAGAGGGACACTGCTGCCTTCTCTGAGCAAAGGAACCGGTCAGGAGCAGTGGTAGCACAGCAACAACAGCAGGGACATGGCACTGAACGCTCTCTCGGCTGCATCTCCAAACTCAAGACAAACGTACCAGCTAAACATTACCTCACTCAAAGGTCACGCTGACAAAAAAACCTCCCAGACTTTTAAAACACCTTGACATACTTTTCCAGAACGAATGATTCTGCCAAGATTTCTGTCTCCACTCAAGGAATTAGGGTGCTCTCTTTATTTCAATCTTACACATTATTGCAGTTTTTACACTCAGGGGTATCCTTGTTTACAATGTTACAGTCTATAACTTCAGCACAACACAGCGTGAGGCTTTCAGAATTTTCTGTGCATCACAGACGCCGTTCAAGCAGTCAGTTATGATAGATGGGGTGTTAGTTCTTCTTTAGGGGAATAGGCAAGTAAATGCTCAAACACAGTTCAGTGAGTGAGAGTAGAAAGGACAACAAGGAGAATGCAAATGTTCTCACACAAACCCAGAAAGTCATGCAGGGAAAGACTCCCATCACCAAAATTCACAATTAAAGATCAACACTGAGGACATCAAAGTCCATGTCCTTTTAACAAGTTCATTCTGACTGAGCCTTCAGAAAAATGCTCTTTGAAGGACACGTGGAGTTTTCATGCAATGCAACTCAAAGACAACAAATATGTTTTAACACCTCTCTACAGTCACTGTCTATGCCAACACTTTGTGCTGCTGCACTTCATGGAGGCAAAACACACAACCCCTCCTACGGGCCAAAGGAAGATCTTATTGTGCATTTTGCTACTCTACTCTGCAATAGAGAAAATGAGACGGATGTATTAAAAGGGTCAAAATATCCTCCTTGCCTGCTGGTTTGAACAGCCTACAAAGGAAAGGCTGAATGGGAACAAATCCCTAATTGACCAGGCAGCACTAGTGATGCATAGACAGACATAGTGACAAGAAAGCAAAGCACAGAGGGTACTCACATCTCAGCTGGACACATCCAGAACCCAGGAAAGAAAGTGAGGTGCTTACACAACACTATGATAATACTCACAACATCCTAATTGTTCTGAGCTGGGAAAAGGCTTTTATACATTTCAGCAAGAAGGAGATTTGTCTGCCCAACTGTGCCATTCCTTCACAGAAGAGAATCAAAGGTCTACTGTCTTGTGTGACAGCAAGAGAGACATGATCTTCACTAGGACTGCTAACCCCATTCTTAAAGCCCCTCAAAAGTGGCTGAATCAGGTCTGAAATCTACTACAACCTCAGTGAAAGAGCTTTGGTTCCCTTTATTCTGTTTCCTTGTTTGTTTTTACTGGAACACAAGCATTCCTTGATCTATAATTTGTGGGAATGGGTTATGCCAACTGCAAATACAGGTTTATTCTGGAGGAACCAGTGCCACCGGTTGCAGATTGCATCCCTTCTGACCACGAGGAAAGAAGTCACTGGCTCTGCTGACCCCTTGAAATCAAAGCCCACAGAGCCCATATATGTCAGACAGACACATTCTAAACACAGGAAAGGAAGAGCTTGGTGCTTACATGGCATTGTGGCACAACAGCCATAATTTCCTTCCTTTCCTGAGCTGGGAAAAGGTCACTGTGAGTTTCAAAAAGGAAATTTCTGTCTCATTTTCTGTGCCATACACTTACAGATCAGGTCCCCTTGAAGGGTCTACTGTCATGTCTGACAGCAAGAGAGGGAAGAGCGCAGGTGGGAGAGCTATCTGCATTCTTAAAGCCTCTTAGGAATGGCTGTAACAGACCTGAAACATATAAATGTCTGAATGAGAGAGTGCCCTTTATTCTGTTTGTTTCTTGGTATTTCGTGGAACAGGGGCATTCCCTGACTTACAATTTCTGGAAATCAGTTATGCCAATTGTAAAAACAGATTAATTTAGGAGGAACCATTCCCACAGGCTGCAGCCTGCATCCCGTCCGACCACGAGGCACAAAGCCTCTGGCTCTGCTGACCCTGTGCTAGTTAAAGGAAAGACGATTGAACTGTTCTGCAGACACAGGCCCAGAATTATCTGGGGTCACGTCCTCTGTGGGGACAGGGACACAAGGGAAAACCTGTTCCTCACCGGTGCTCCCGCCCACGGCACAGGGCTGTGGTGGCAGGCTGGGGACGAAGGGCTTGAGGAACCTGAACTCGCTGTTGCCCGAGCCCGTGGTGAGGCTGATCTCGTAGCAGTAGGGGCGGGGCAGGGTCCCTGCAGCAACTGCATCGGCCAGGCCGCTCGGCAGGTTGTCGGCCCCGGAAAGCACGTGGCCAGCCTTCAGCTGCTTTCTCTGGCACAGCCTGCGAGCCACGAAGGCTGCAGTGGAGACGAGGAAGAGCAGGGAGACGAAGACCAAGGAGATGATTAAATAGGTGGTGAGGGAGCCGGCGTCGTCGTCATCGGCGGCCGGGCTGGGGTGCGGTTGGCGCAGGTCGGAGAAGTCCTTGAGCAGGAGTGCGCTGAGAG
>NW_020958269.1:0-1421 GCF_003031625.1 Empidonax traillii | reverse complement strand
CACCACCTCGCTCTGCCTCAGCTGCTCGTAGTCCAGGGCTCTCAGCACAAACACCTGCCCGCTCTCCGAGTTCACAGACACGCACGAGCACCAAGGCCGCTCCGCCGCTTGCCCTGCTGACAGGGAATAGGTCACCTTGGCATTCAGCCCCACGTCGGCATCTGCCGCGCTCACGGCTCCCACCAGCACAGAGGGTGCATTGTTCTCGCGCACGTACATGGTGTAGGATGTCTGGTTGAAGACGGGGGCATTGTCGTTGACATCCGAGATGTCCACGGTGAAGGTGTGGGTGCTTGTGAGAGGAGGGGACCCCGCGTCTGCTGCTGTCACAGTGAGGATGTGCTGAGCCGTGTCCTCCCGGTCCAGCGCCCTCACAGTCACCAGCTCGTAGTAATTCTTATAGGCTGGCCGCAGGGAGAAGAAGAGCTGATCGTCGAGGGCACAGGACACCTTGCCGTTGGCACCGGCATCCCGGTCCCTGACAGTAAAGAGGGCAACCACCGTGCCGGGCGCTGAGTTCTCAGGGAGGGGACTGCTGAAGGAACTGACCACCAGCTCGGGTGCATTGTCGTTCACATCCAACACCTCCACCACCACCTTGCAGATTGCCGAGAGCCCCCCACCATCTCTGGCTCTCACGCTGAGTTCGTGGGTCCCTGCTACCTCAAAGTCTAGGGGCTTTCTGAGTTTAATTTCACCACTCCTGGGATCAATATCAAACGCTGAGTCACTCTGGCTCACTGCGTGACTGAACTGATAGGAGATTTCTCCATTAACTCCCACATCCTTATCAGTTGCCAGCACGGTCAATACAACAGAACCCTCCGATGCATTTTCCAAAACCTGCACAGTGTACCGATCCTGTGTGAAGACTGGAGAGTTGTCATTGACATCCAGAACTGTAATGTGAATTTGGGTGGTCCCACTCCTGGGTGGAGAGCCCCCATCCACAGCAATCACACTGAAATCCATTTCTGCCTGCTCCTCTCTGTCTAGGGCCTTTTCCAAAAAAAGTTCAACAAATTTGTCCCCATTACTCCGACTCCCATAGGAGATGCTAAAGTACTCGTTCTCAGGAGAGATGCTGTATGCCTGTACACTGTTGCTGCCAACATCAAGGTCCCGAGCAACCTCCTGAGGGAAAAGAGAGCCCGGGTCGCTCGTTTCGGGAATGTCAAAAGACACTCTTTCCTCGGGGAAAACGGGAGAGTGGTCATTAACGTCCTCGAGGGTGACCTCGACCCGAAAGAACTGCAGCGGGTCGGCCAGCAGCAGCTCGAAGGGGAGCGTGCAGGTGTCGGCCTGGCCGCACAGCTGCTCCCGGTCCAGCCTGTCGGCCACGACGAGGCGGCCGCTGGCGCGGTCGAAGCGAAAATGCTGGCGGCCGTCCTCCGACACCAGGCGGGCGCGGCGAGCCGAGA
>NW_020958268.1:21020-24943 GCF_003031625.1 Empidonax traillii | reverse complement strand
ATGTCTTCATATCACATGGACACCTGTGTGCAGCCAATAGGCAGTGTGTCAGTAATGCACGCTCGGTTCGTGGGTTACAGCAAATAACCAATAGTTTGAAAGTGATCACGCCCCGGGGGGCAGTGAAAGTGTATAAGAGGTTGGGTTATGTAAATAAAGCGGAACATTTGCGTAAATCATCCTGATTTGTGTGCAGTTTATTCTGGAAGCTCCTCCGCCAACATCCACGTTATATCACAGCTGTCCCTTTGTTGTCACCACTCCCCTGTGATGTCACTTGTCCCCACTGATGACACCTCTGTCCCCTATGTTGTAACCCCTTTCCCCTGTGTTGTAACCCCTGTTCCCTGTGATGTCACCAATAGCCCTGTGACATCACAGCTGTCCCTATGTTGTCACCAGTCCCCTGTGACATCACTGGTCCCCAATGATGTCACTGCTGTCCCTGAGATGTCACCAGTGTAACCGATGACGTCACTGGTGTCTCTGCAATGTCACTCCTGTCTTTGTGAAGTCACCAATGTCCCCACTGATGTCACTGATGTCCTTGGGAGATCACAGCTGCCCCTTTGTTCTCACCAGTCTTCTGTGATGTCACTGGTCCACAATGATGTCACTGCTGTCCCTGTAATGTCACCACTCTCCCCTGTGATGTCACCAATGTCCCCCGTGATATCACTGGTGTCTCTGTGTTGTTATCCAGGTCCCCTGTGATGTCACTGATGTCCCTGTGACATCACGGCTTTCCCTTTGTTGTCACCAGTCCCCAGTGATATTTCCGGTCCCCAATGACGCCATTGCTGTCTCTGTGATGTCAGCACCGTCCCCAATGGTAACACCATATCTCCATAATGTCACCAATGTCCCTGTGATGTCACTGATGTCCCTGTGACATCACGGTTTTCCATTTGTTGGCAACAGTCGCCTATGATTTCACAGGTTCCTCTGTGATGTCACCACTGTCCCCTGTGATGTCCCCAATGTCCTTGTGACATCTCGGCTTTCCCATTGCTGTAAGCAGTCCCCTGTGATGTCACTGGTCTCCAATGATGTCACTGCTGTCCCAGTGATATCACCACTGTCCCAGCAGTGCCACCATGTCCCTGTGATGTGATCAATGTCCCTGTGATGTCACCAGACCCCTTTGATGTCACTGATGTCCCTGTGACATCACTGCTGTCCGTCTGTTGTCACTCTGATGTCACTGGTCCCCAATGATGTCCCTGCTGTCTCAGTGATGTCACCACTGTCCCCTGTGATGTCACCAATTTCCTTGATGATGTCTCTGATGTCTTTGTGATGTTGCCACGGTCCCCTGTGATGTCACCGATAGTCCTGTGGCATCATGACTGTCCCTTTGTTGTCAACAGTCCCCTATGAGGTCACTGGAACTCAATGATGTCACCACTATCCCCTGTGATGTCACCAGTGTCACCAATAATGTCACTGGTGTGACACTGTGATGTCACCACTTGCCTTGTGAAATCACTGATCTCAGCTATGATGTCACTGATGCCCCTGTTGATGTCACTGGTGTCTCTCTGGTGTCATCACTGTCCTCTGTGATGTCAACAATGTTCCCAATGATGTCACTGCTGTCTCTGTGATGTCATCACTATCCCCTGTGGCACCACCAGTGTCACCGATAATGTCACTGCTGTCTCTGTGATGTTACACCTGGCCTTGTGATGTCACCAATGTCCCCTGTGATGTCACCACTGTCCCTGTGACGTCACAGCTGTGCCTTTGTTGTCAACAGTCCCCTGTGACGTCACTGATCCCAATGATGTCACTGCTTTCTCTGTGATGTCACCACTGTCCCTAGGTGTGGCTCCATGTCCCCATGATGTCACTAACTTCTCTGTGACATCAGGGCTGTCCCTTTCTTGTGATCAGTCTCCTGTGATGTCACTTGCCGAGAATGATGTCACTGATGTCCCTGTGGTGTCACCACTGTCCCTGATGATGTCACTGGTTTCTCTATGATGTCAACCCTCGCCTTGTGAATTTACCGATGTCCCAGTGACATCACAGCTCTCCCTTTGCTGTCAACATTCTCCTGTGAAGTCACTGCTCCCCAATAATTTCACTGCCGTGGCTGTGATGTCACCACTGTCCCCAACAGTGCCACCATTTCCCTGTGATGTGACCGATGTCCCTGTGATGTCACCAGGCCGCATTGATGTCACTGATGTCCCTGTGACATCACTGCTGTCCCTCTGTTGTCACTCTGATGTCACTGGTCCCCAATGATGTCCCTGCTGTCTCTGTGATGTCACCACTGTCCCCTGTGATGTCACCATTGTCCTCAATGATGTCACTGTTGTCTCTGTGATGTCACCCCTGGCCTTGTGAAGTCACCGATGTCGGCTGTGATGTCACAGATGTCCCCGTTAATGTCACTGCTGTCTCTGTGATGTCACCACTGTGCCAAGCCGTGGCACCATGTCCCAGTGAGTTCACCAATGGCCCTGTGACATCACGACTGTCCCTTTGTTGTCAACAGTCCCTGTGACATCACTGGTCCCAATGAGGTCATTGCAGTCTCTCTGATATCACCACTGTCCTTTGTGGTGTCACCAATGTTTCTGATGATGTCACCGGTGTCTCTGTAATGTCACCCTTGTCCTTGTAAAGTCACCAATGTCCCCATTAATGTCACCAATGTCACTGTGATATCACAACTGTCCCTTTGTTTTCACCAGTTCCCTCTGATGTCACTGGTCCCCAGTAATGTCATAGATGTCCCTGTGATGTCACCAGTGTCACCAATGATGTCACTGATGTCTCTGTGATGTCACACCTGGCCTTATGCAGTCACTGATGTCCTCTGTGATGTCACCAATGTCCCTGTGCCATCATGGCTTTCCCGTTATTGTCGCCAGTGCCTTGTGATGTCACCAGTGTCCCTGATGATGTCACTGATGTCTCTGTGATGTCACCCCTGTCATTGTGAAGTCACCGATGTCCCCTCTGATGTCACTGATTTCCCTGTGACATCACGGCTGTTCCTTTTTTGTCACCAGTCCCCTGTGATGTCAGTGTTCCTCAATGGTGTAACCTCTGTGATGAAGTCCCTGTGATGTCACCACTGTCCCCAGTGACTTCAGCAATGTCCCCGATGATGTCACTTGTGTCTCTATAATGTCAGCCCTGTGCTTGTGAAGTCACCGGTGTCCCTGTGACATCACGGCTGTCCCTTTGTTGTCAGCAGTCCCCTGTGATGTCACTGGTCCTCAGTGATGTCACCCATCTCCCTTTCATTTAACCACTGTCCCATGTGATGTCAGAAATGACCCTGATGATGTCACCAGTGTCACTGTGATTTCACTCTTGCCCTTGTGAAGTCACTGAAGTCCCCTGTGATGTCACCAATAGCCCTGAGACATCAAAACTGTCCCTTTGTTGTCAACAGTCCCCACTGGTCCCCAGTGATGTCACTGCTGTCTCTGTGATGTCACTAATGTCCCCAGAGGTGGCACCATGTCCCCGTGAGGTCAATGATGTCCCTGTGATGTCACGAGATGCCTTTGACTTCACTGATATCTCTGTGACATCATGGCTGTCCCTTTGTTTTCACCAGTCCCCTGTTGTCATGCTTTTGCCCTCCAGCCAGCCCCTGGGGCTGAGGATGATTTTGTCCGGGTGAATTTCCGGAGAAAAAAGCCAATCAAAACTTTAGTAACGCCTTTGCTAATTACATATTTAAGAAAATGGAAGAGAAGGTTGATGGCGCAGTTGAAATTTGTAGCAGTTGAAATTGGTGGCAGTTGAAATTAGGGAGCCATGTAGGGAGAGAGAGGCAGGCCCCAGGTGGGGGCCAGGCCTCCCTCCTCCCCCGGCCCTGGGCCAGGGGCAGGTGTGGCACTGAAGCCCCTTCTCTCTTGTAAGAGAGTAAAGGAAAAAAACTTTAAAGGACTGAC
>NW_020958268.1:17930-20060 GCF_003031625.1 Empidonax traillii | reverse complement strand
GGGAAGATCCATGGTAGGCAAGTGTCCCCTTCCAAGCCCATGGAAGACCCTACAGGGCCTGGGTAACCCCCAGCCTCTGATCTTAGCCCAGGAGGGGGGTAGGCCCAGCCCTGCCTTGGGGCTGACATAGAAGAAAAAGAGAGAGATAAAGAGTTCCAGCTGTGACAAAAAGGAGTTGTCATCCTGAGAAAACAGAAGAAGAGCTTGAAAGTGTTGCAGTTACTGAAAAGATCTGGAGCTCCAGAGAATGGAGAAAGAGACTGCTTCTCCTCCTTGGACTGATATAAAGGGGGGAGAGGTATTTCTATAAATATATAATACTTTTACTTGAGTAGAATTGTTGTAGATGTAGTTCTTTAGTTTTATTTTGGTAGTAAGAAATGTTCATATTATTTTCCCAAATCAGGTCTCCTTTGTCTGCATAAACCTTCTCTCAACTTACAGTAATTGGGTGTGGGGTGAGAGCAAATTGACCCAGAGCAAAACCAAAAAAACGTGGCCTTAAGAGACCATGGAGAACAAGACTCCAGGCCAATTTAGGTAGGAGATAAGATAAAGAGACCTGGTCCTTTAATGAGTTGTTAGTCCTAAAGGAACACATCCCATGTGTGCCCCCCCAGACAGGGGTTCTAGGATTTTATAATAAGGTCCATCCAATCCCAGGTTTATGCAGCCCTGGTTCTGCCCCATTCTGCCCCTGACACATCCCTTCAGGAACTGGGTTTGGTGCCTTTGGGACCCCTTCTTCCTCATCTTCATCTTCTTCACAGCACACACAATCCTGGGAGTTCATCAAGAGTTCTGCCTAGAAGGTCACTGTGTCTGGGTGATATCTTCTGGTCCAGGTCCTGGGATGTTTTTCTACAATTCTACCTTGAAAAGAAGACTAAAAATGGAATTTAGAGGGATTGATATGGAATGGGGTAGTAGGGTTGGGTATGTGTAACTACTCTGTTAAGGGTAAGGGATATAATACAGCTACATTAAAATGTATTCACTACACAACTAGTTCTAAAATCTAGAAAAGTTTAAAACCCCAAAATTATCTGAGATATCAGAGTGATTTGACTCTGGTGTGAGTGTTGTTCTTATGAAGCTATAATTCAGTCTCTTTTCAATTGTAGTAAATGCTACTGAATTCCTTGATAACTGTTATGTTGGTCAATGATTAAATGCTACTAATGTCTTTTGCCCCCTTGTTTTTGGATCCAAACCCTTTGCACCCTGACCCTGTTACATCCCAAGGCTCTGTGTAAATCATTCCCTTTCATTAAAAAGAAAAGCTATTCTTTGAGAGCTGCTCTTTGAAATTTTCCTCTTTAGCAAAACTAAAAAACAACTCCAATTAGTTGTTGAAGACATTAAGACATGAAGACAATTAAAAAAAAAAAAGAAAAAAAATTGTTTGTCTCTATTTTAATGAGCCCCACGGTGTGTTTAGAGACAAGTCCATCATCCTGAGGTACTGAGAGAAGATTGAAGAAGCTGCTCAAGAAGTCAGAAGCCAAAGCCCAGATCCTGATGTGTCCACACATCTCTGCCTGGGTGTGGGTGTGAACTGACTGTGGTGTGAGTGTTGTTACTGGGAATCTATAATTCAGTCCCTGTTCAATTGAAGTAAATGCTATTGAATTCCTTGATAACTGTTCAACTAGTGAATGATTAAGTGTTACTAATCTCTTCTGCCCCCTTATTTTTGTGTCCAAATCCCTTGAATCCTGACTGTCTTGCATCCCAAGGCTCTGTGTAAATCACTCCCTTTCATAGAAAAAATATATTTCTTTGAGGTGCACTTTAAAATCTTTCTCCATACCTAAACTACAAAAAAACTCCAATTAGTTGTTGAAGACTTGAAAACAAAAGGACAATTAAAGGAAGGAAAAAAATTTGTTTTTCTTTATTTTAATGAGCCCCACAGTGTGTTTAGAGAAAAGTCTATTTTCCTCAACTACTGAGAGAAGATTGAAGAAGCTGCTCAAGAAGTCAGAAGCCAAACTGCCAGTCCCTTGAAGCATTGCTGGGCCCCACTGAGGGCAGGCACTGCCAAAGCCTCCCCAGGGACTCCTGAGAGCAGATCCTTGCAGGCCAGGAGTGCAGGCAGACCAAGGAAAGTGTCTTGTGGTGGCCTGA
>NW_020958268.1:15200-17288 GCF_003031625.1 Empidonax traillii | reverse complement strand
CAGATCCAGGTCACCTCCCATTGCTCTGCCAACCCCCTGGGCCTGCTCTGGGCCCTGCAGGTCCTTGCCCTGCTCCCAAGGGCTCTGGGGGTGCTTCATGCTCAGGCCTTGGGCTTTAGAGCTCAGGGTGGGGATTGGGCACAACTTTGGCAGGTTTGTTGTTCTGCTGGCAGGGTCTGGGTCATGATTCAGGGAAGAGCTTTTTGGGCTGGGTCAGGATTAAAGCTTGTGTTTTCATATAAACAATGCAGGTTTGGGATTGAGGTGGGCATTAGAGGACAAATAAGTCTGGAGTTCTGCATTTAGATTTTCCTACGAGGTCAGGTTGAGGTCAGGATAAGGGCAGTAGATTCTTCCCAATATGAGGGGCAGCCCTTCTGGGGAGTCTTGGGGTGAAAAGACTTCTGGGGAGTATCGGGGCATGAGGTTTGAAACAGTGTAAAAGTTACAAGGATTGTTTGCACAGGCAGTGTTTCACCACCGTCAGAATTACCTGAAACTGTTTTTACCTCATCAAAATATGTCCTCTCTGTTTGCTAAGCCCATCTTTCCTTCCCCAAATATTCAATCCTTTTTGTCCCAGTTCCTCCTGCTCTCCCCAAATTTTCCCCAGGGTGGGCTCAGCTTTGTGATGACCCTGTGCAACCTCATGCAATCAAAGGGGCCATTGTGTCACTGCAGGGCCTCATGGAAAGAAAGGAACACAGGGACACTGTGAAATCTTGTGGAACCAGGGCACCATTTAACATGGGGGGCCTTCTGGAACAAAAGGAACCCTGAAACCTTTTGGAACCTCATGGAACCAGGGAGCCCTTGTGTCACTGTGGTGCCTCCTGGAAACAAAGAAACCCTGGGACACAGTGGAACCTCATGAAGTGAAGGGGCCACTGTGACACTTCAGGACCTTTTTGGAGCCAAATTGACCTTGGGACACTGGGAAACCCCCCGGAATCAAGGGGTCATTGTGACACCGAGGACACCTCATCTACTCAACGTAGATGTCATAGCACATGATGGTCAGGAGGAAAAATTCCGTGGAAATGAAAAAGGTAAAGAAAAAGAGCTGTGCAGCACATCCTGAGTAGGAGATGGTTGTGGTGCCCCAGAGGGAGTTGTGCATGGCTTTGGGCACAGTGGTGCAGATGCAGCCCAGGTCTGTGAGGGAGAGGTGCAGCAGGAAGAAGTCCCTGGGGGTGTGCAGGTGCTGGTCGCAGGCTACGGTGCTGAGGATGAGGCCGTTGCCCAGGAGGGCAGTCAGGGAGATGCCCAGGAAGAGCCAGAAGTGCAGCAGCTGCAGCTCCCGCCTGTCTGACAATGCCAGCAGCAGGAACTGGGCCATGGAGCTGCTGTTGGGCATTTGCTGCTTCCTCAGAGGGTTTGGATCTGTTGAGGAGGAGAAGTCAATGCTGAGTTAGACCAGGCTGCTGCAGCCAAACAGGACACGTCTCACAGCCACTCCACTCTCAGGCTCTCTCTCCTCACTCAGACCTCCCTGCAGCTCCTTCCCCTGAGCTCTGGCTGTTGCTGCCTGAGGGCACCACTGAAATCAGGAACTCTGTGAATGTGGCCTCCAAGGACTTCTTCTTGCTCTACTGGCAGAGGGCACTTGGAATGCAGGGTGATATCAATTTAATCAGATACCCAAATGAAGGACTGAGCTGAGGGAATTCTTTGTGTTTGTTCCCCCACTTGCACCTACCACAGTTAGGACTGGTTGTCGATGTTGGAAATCCCTGACATTTCCATGGCACTGCAGCTCAAGTCTTGCAGGTTCTGAGGGCACAGGGATGATCCCTCAGTGAAGACACAAGAGCTGCTCTGCCCATCAGTCTGTGCTCAGCTGCCCTGTGCTGGCAGCTTGGAGCTGCAGGAGCATCACACTCAACTGTTCCCCTACAGAGAAACTGCACAGAGAGCCAGGAATCCGTGTCCAAAGAACAGACTGACACACTCCTCACCTTTTCATCTCTCCCCTCCCAGAGTGAGACACCAAATGCTCATTGCAGCTGCCCAGAGCATTTCCATGGAGTTAGCACTGAGGAGTTTTCTCCACGGGGATCCTGTGCAGCACAGAGATACTGTGGCAGA
>NW_020958268.1:9185-10832 GCF_003031625.1 Empidonax traillii | reverse complement strand
CTTGGGCAGCCCTGGAGCTGCTGTCAGTCCAAAGCAGCCCGGGAGCACTGCCCCATCCCACAGCCTGGAGCCCCTAACCCAGCCCCACACTGGCTCCAGCACACCAGCAGCTCTGCCCCTCACCCTCCTGGAGCCCCAGAGTGGCCAGTGGGCCACAAGTCACCCTGGGGGTGGGCACAGGGGGCAGAGGAAATCAAAGGAGCCCCGTGCAGCCATGGCGTGGTTGGACCCTCCATCTGGGCACGGGGAAGCTGCACTGGCACCAGACTGCGGGTGGGAGCTGCACTTCTCTCTCTTTCCTTACTTCTTCTTATTCTCTCAGTCTCTCATAATATTTTAGGAAACTTAAAACTGGATGGGTTGGGTTTTTGCTGACTTGTCTGGGTTGGCCTGTGCTCAGTCAGTGCTTTGGGGAATGCTCTATTCTGGTGGAATGCTTCCCTTTCACTTTTTTCCAAGCTCCCTTCTTTTCTAAAGTTTACCAATAAAAGTGTGTTTTTTGACCTCCTGAGAGGTCAAAACTGTGTTGCATCTTTTCTACTATACTGTCTCAAGTTACTTAAAGAACTGAAGTCATTTTTCAAATATCTGGAGGGTGGATATTTTTGATGCCTTGTCTATTTTTTAAAGGAAAACCCCTTTGAGGAGCTCAAAACTCAAACCTGGGGTCTTACAGTCACCAACCCTGGAAGTGTTCAGAAAACACTGAGCTGTGGCACTTGGGGACACGGTTCAGTGGTGAAGATGCCAGTGTTGGGTTAATGGTTGCACTCCATGATCTCAGAGATCTTTTCCATCCTTAACAATTCTGTGATTCTGTGGTGACTCAACCACTTTTCCTGGATATTCTGTTCCAGTGCTTGATAACCCTCAGTCATCCCTTTGCTGCTGCAGCCAAAGAAACTCATGGAATGAAGGGGCCATTGTGACCCTGCAGAGCCTCAGGGAACCTTGTCTGTTGGGAAACACAAAGGGATGTGTGGGAGGGTTTCACTGACAACCAGGAGAATTTTGGAGAGGGACCTTTACACACCCAGATCATGATGTGTCCACACATCTCTGCCTGGGTGTGGGTATGAATTGACTGTGGTGTGAATGATGTTATTGTGAATCTATGATTCAGTCACTGTGAAAATTGTAGCAAATGCTATTGAATCACTTGAAAACAGTTTAATTGGTCAATGATTTGGTTCTACTGATCTATTTTACCTTCTTATATTTGTGTCCAAATCATTTGTACCCCTGCCCCTATTGCATCCAAAGGTTTTCTATAAATAACTCTTTCATCAAAAAAATATATTTTTGTGACATCCACTTTAAAATTTTCCTACTTAGCAAAATTAAATAAACACCAATTAGTTGTTGAAAGACATGAAGACAGTTAAAGGAAGGAAAATAATTTGTGTTTTTCTGTATTTTAATGAGCCCCACAGTGTGTTTAGAGACAAATCCATTGTGCTCAACTACTGAGAGAAGATTGAAGAAGCTGCTCAAGAAGTCAGAAGCCAAACTGCCAGTCCCTTGAAGCATTGCTGGGCCCCACTGAGGGCAGGCACTGCCAAAGCCTCCCCAGGGACTCCTGAGAGCAGATCCTTGCAGGCCAGGAGTGCAGGCAGACCAAGGAAAGTGTCTTGTGGTGGCCTGAGG
>NW_020958268.1:0-2346 GCF_003031625.1 Empidonax traillii | reverse complement strand
GTCCCTTGAGAGCCTTTGTCAGGAATGGCCCTCAGTGGGGCTTGTTAAAGCTTCAAAGTACTACAGGTCTGTTAAGATACTTTGCCTTTTCCTTTGACTCTGAGTTTTGAAGAGGTTTGTGCAATCATCGCCTAAAATTATCTACTTTAATTAGTCCCTGGAGAGACTTTGTCAGCAGTGACACACAGTAGGGCTCATTAATGCTTCAAGGTACTCAAGGGTTTTGAAGGAACTTTTCCTTTTGATTGTGAATCTTTGAGAGGTTTGTTCAGTCCTGGCCTCCAATTATCTGTTTTAATGAGTCCCTTGGGATTCTCTGTCAGCTGGGACACTCAGTGGGGCTCATTGATGCTTCAAGGCATTTAAAGCAAATTTATTAACAAAATTCTTTTCGTCACTGAGTCTTTGAGATTTTTGTTCAGTCCTGGCCTCCAATTATCTGCTCTAATGAGTCCCTTGAGAGCCTTTGTCAGGAATGGCCCTCAGTGGGGCTTGTTAAAGCTTCAAGGTACCACAGGTTTGTTAAGGCACTTTGCCTTTTCCTTTGTTTCTGAGTTTTGAAGAGGTTTGTGCAATCATGGCCTCAAATTATCTATTTTAATTAGTCACTGGAGAATCTTTGTCAGTAGTGACACTAATTGGGACCCATTAATGCTTCCAGATACATTGGGTTTTCCTTCTGACTTTCCCTTTTGGACAGGTTTGTACAATCTCCCCTCAGTCCCTGAGGTTCAAGGACTCAGCACCAAAAGCCCCCCGGGGCTCACTCAGATAAAGCAAGTCCTGACAAACCATGGCCCTTCCTGTGATTTCCCTCTGGTCTGGACAGTAAATTAGGAATGTTGTCTCATGGAATCAGGGCACCATTGTGACACTGCCCAGAGCCTTTTTCTGCCTGCACTCCTGGCCTGCAAGGATCTGCTCTCAGGAGTCCCTGGGGAGGCTTTGTCAGTGCCTGCCCTCAGTGGGGCCCAGCAATGCTTCAAGGGACTGGCAGTTTGGCTTCTGACTTCTTGAGCAGCTTCTTCAGTCTTCTCTCAGTACCTCAGGATGATGGACTTGTCTCTAAACACACTGTGGGGCTAATTAAAATACAGAAAACCAAATTATTTTTTTTTCTTTAATTCTCTTTGTGTCTTCAAGTCTTCAACAACTAATTGGAGTTAATTTGTAGTTTAGCTGAGGAGGAAGATTTTAAAGTGGAAGTCACAAAAATAGAATTTTTAATGAAAGGGAGTGATTTGCAAAGAGCCTTGGGATATAAGAGGGTCAGGGTGCAAAGGATTTGAACAGAAAGAAAAGTGGGCAAAAGAGATTAGTAGCATTTAGTCATTGACCAACTTAACAGTTAGCAAGTGATTCAATATAATTTGTGCAATTGAACTGTGACTGAATTATAGATTCCCAATAACAACACTCACACCACAGTCAATTCACACCCACACCCAGGCAGAGATGTGTGGACACATCAAGATCTGGGTGTGTAAAGGTCCCTCTTCAAAATTCTCCCTGTTCTGAGTGAAACCCTCTCACACATCCGTTCTGTTCTAGGAGGCCCTGCAGGGTCACAATCGACCCCTTTATTCCATGAGTTTCCTTGGCTGCAGCATCAAAGGGATGACTGAGGGTTATCAAGCATTGGAACAGAATGTCCAGGGAAGTGGTTGAGTCACCACAGAATCACAGAATTGTTAAGGATGGAAAACATCTCTGAGATCATGGAGTGCAACCATTAACCCAACACTGGCATCTTCACCACTGAACCGTGTCCCCAAGTGCCACAGCTCAATGTTTTCTGAACACTTCCAGGGATGGTGACTGTAAGATTCCAGGTTTGAGTTTTGAGCTCCTCAAAGGGGTTTTCCTTTAAAAAGTATAAAAGGCATCAAAAATATCCAACCTCCAGATATTTGAAAATGGACTTCAGTTCTTTAAGTACCTTGAGGGAGCACAGTGGAAAAGATGCAACACACTTTTGACCTCTCAGGAGGTCAAAAAACACACTTTTACTGGTAAACTTTAGAAAAGAAGGGAGCTTGGCAAAAGGTGAAAGGGCAACATTCCACCAGAATAGAGCATTCCCCAAAGCACTGACTGAGCACAGGCCAACCCAGATAAGTCAGCAAAAACCCAACCCATCCAGTTTAAAGTTTCCTAAAATATTATGGGAGGTTGAGAGAATAATAAGAAGAAAGGGAAGAGAGAGAAGTGCAGCTCCCACCCGCAGTCTGGTGCCAGTGCAGCTTCCCCGTGCCCAGATGGAGGGTCCAACCATGCGGGGTTTGATTTGCTCTGCCCCCTGTGCCCACCCCCCAGGGGGGACTTGTGGCCCACTGGCCACTCTGG
>NW_020958267.1:12520-15777 GCF_003031625.1 Empidonax traillii | reverse complement strand
GAAAAGATGGTCAGCTCTTGGAGCACATTAGAAATGCCAAAGATTTCAACCATCCAAACTCACTCCTGGCAGGAGGAACTGGAACAAAATGAAGTACCCAAATCCCCTCCCTCTGTTCTCACTTGGGCAAACTGTGAACAGCAGTCCTGGAAAAACTGGGACACATCCCAAATACATTTAATTGGAGGTCACCCTGTGCTCCAAGTTGCCTCTCACTGCACAGCAAGAAGGATTCCTCAGGAGCCCATTCCAGGGTCCCTGCTCTCAGTGCTCCCTTCAGGCAGCAAAGCCCAGAGCTCAGGGGAGAGGGATGCAGAGAGATCTTTTTGAAAAGAGGCCCTGAATGCTGAATTGCTGCCATGCAATATGTTTTGCTTATTGAGTCTGGCCTAATTCAGTTCTGCCTTTTCCTCCTCAACAGAAAACCACACCCTGAGGCAGCAAATGTCCAACAGCAGCTCCATGGCCCAGTTCCTGCTGCTGGCATTTTCAGACAGGCGGGAGCTGCAGCTGCTGCACTTCTGGCTCTTCCTGGGCATCTCCCTGGCTGCCCTCCTGGGCAACGGCCTCATCCTCAGCGCCGTAGCCTGCAACCAGCACCTGCACACCCCCAGGGACTTCTTTCTGCTGCACCTCTCCCTCACAGACCTGGGCTGCATCTGCACCACTGTGCCCAAAGCCATGCACAACTCCCTCTGGGCCACCACAACCATCTCCTACACAGGATGTGCTGCTCAGCTCTTTTTCTTTACCTTTTTCATCCCCACAGAGTATTTCCTCCTGACCATCATGTGCTACGACCGCTACGTTGCCATCTGCAAACCCCTGCACTACGGGACCCTCCTGGGCAGCAGAGCTTGTGCCCACATGGCAGCAGCTGCCTGGGCCACTGGGTTTCTATATTCTCTGCTGCACACAGCCAATACATTTTCCCTGC
Source organism: Empidonax traillii (assembly GCF_003031625.1). Classification (NCBI taxonomy): domain Eukaryota; kingdom Metazoa; phylum Chordata; class Aves; order Passeriformes; family Tyrannidae; genus Empidonax; species Empidonax traillii. Next base: position 14,840 of record NW_020958267.1, on the reverse strand, counting down.
CCCTGTGCCAGGGCAATGCCCTGGGCCAGTTCTTCTGTGAAATCCCACACATCCTCAAGCTCTCGTGCTCACACTCAGGCTACCTCAGGGAACTTGGGCTCATTGTGGTTATTTCCTTTTTATGGTTTGGTTGTTTCATTTTCATAGTTTTCTCCTATGTGCAGATCTTCAGGGCTGTGCTGAGGATCCCCTCTGAGCAGGGAAAGCACAAAGCCTTTTCCACGTGCCTCCCTCACCTGGCCGTGGTCTCCCTATTTGTCAGCACTACAGCATATGCCTACCTGAAGCCCCCCTCCATCTCCTCCCCATCCCTGGACCTGGCTCTGTCAGTTCTGTACTCAGTGGTGCCTCCAGCATTGAACCCCTTCATCTACAGCCTGAGGAACCAGGAGCTCAGGGATGCCATAAGGAAAATGATGACTGGATGCTTTTCCAAAGCATCAAACTGCCTGGTTTCTCGTGTGTAGCATTCAGAATGGATCTCACTAGTGCCCCAACCTGCCTTCTCACGTTTTTGGGTGAAGTCTTCGGGTTTTTCTTGCAATAATTTTCAGTGCAATTAAATATTGTTATGCATCTCCCTTCTAATTTAGTGTCTACCCATTGAATTTTACCCAGAGGTGTATAAATGATGAATTGTGCTCTCGGAGTATTTAAACAAAATAAAGGACCCTGCAGTGCCCTCTTTGTCCAAGACCCTTCTTCTTAGCTGTTCCTAAAGGACAGCACACTGCAGGACAGGAGGGATTTGCAAAGGGGAAGGGCACAAGAATCCCAGCACAGCAGCACTGCCAGGGAGCAGCAGAGCTTGTCTTTGCAGAGCTGCTCTTTCCACTTCCACACTGGCCTCCTGAGCCCCTTTCTTGGTGTAAGGAATTAGTGTGGGATTTTGGTGTCAGGGATGTTGAGAAGGCTGGGATGTGTCACTGGGAGACCTCTCCTAAACCCTTGCAAAGGCCAGAGCCATCCCAGAGGTTCCTGGGGCCTTGGCAAAGGCAGACATGGAACCAGTCTGCAAACAGGGCAGCAAGGAGGCTTGGCAGAGTTCCAGACTGCTCAGGCTCAGCAGAGAAGGGGACATGGCAAGTCCTCCTGCAGCCATTGCCAGGCATGGGAAGGACAAGGCAGGCATTGCAGAACCCCTGTGGGAGGGAAAAGAAGGGGATGTTTTGTGCTCAGACTTTACCAAGGCCCTTAATATGGTCTCCTTTGGTCTCCTTAGACCAAACTGGTTAGAGCTGGACTCAGGAAGGGGAAAATGTGGTTGTTGGAAAGTTGGCTGAATGAAGAATGTCCAATAAAATCCATGGTACAAAATCATCTTGGCAGCAAATTCCTGATAAAATCCCTCAGTGACCAGCCCTTGAACACCACTAGAGAACATCTATATTATCTCTCTATACAATGGGATAAAATGTGTTTTCAAGTCTCTGTGCATAATGCCAAATTTAAGGTAGCCCCTGAGCAACCTGTCCTGCTTTAAAGACACATATTGGGGTGGGAACTCTAAAAAAATGAACTCACTCTCCTTTTATTCCTTACCAAAACAGGGAGACAAAATACAAGGAGGTAAAACAAAACACCAAACCCAGGGGAAAGAGGGGCCAAAGCAAACTCTGGGAGACTCTCTGGTCTGAGCTCAGTTGTGCTTCCCAAGAACACGCTGACTCCAGAGGGGTCCAAGCGGGGCAGAGCCGGCGACTCCGGTCCGTGCGGCGGCGGGGGGGAGGCAGCGGCTCTGCTTGATTCCATGGAGTGCTGGGCAGGCACAGTGGCCCCTTGGTTCCAGGACATTCCACAGTGTCCCTGCATTCCTTTGGTTCCAGGAGGCCCAGCAGTGTCCCACTGCCACTCGATTCCCTGACCTTACAAAGAATCAGAACGGCCCCTTGACTAAAGGCCAACTGCACATGGGGCTGCCTTAGGGGTAGTGTGGGCACCCAGACAGGGGAGTTGTCACCCCCCCTGGACTCAGCCCTGGGGTCACCACATCTGGACTGCTCTGTCTGGAGGCATGAGGAAGAACTGGAGAGTGTCTAGAGGAGACCTGCCAGGATGGAGCTTTTCTCCATATTGGGAATGGAATGAAATCTCCACAAAGAGCAGCATGGAATGTTCGGACTGAAGGTTCGGAAAAAGGAATGCTGCTCAAGGGGGACCCTTGTGGTGCAAGAGGTCACCCAGAGGGAGTCTGGACCAGCCCATGGCTTTGTGTTCCAGGGAACAGCCAGAGCTGGGGGACAGCAGAGCCATCAGGGAGGGCCCAGAAATGCTGCTGGCAGGGGGGTGGCAAAGCAGGAGGGGTGTGTGCAGCCTGCAA
>NW_020958267.1:10183-12243 GCF_003031625.1 Empidonax traillii | reverse complement strand
GTGCCCTTGGCTCTGGCAGCTGCCTCTGCCCCTCAGGCCACCACAAGACACTTTCCTTTGTCTGCCTGCACTCCTGGCCTGCAAGGATCTGCTCTCAGGAGTCCCTGGGGAGGCTTTGTCAGGGCCTGCCCTCAGTGGGGCCCAGCAATGCTTCAAGGGACTGGGAGTTTGGCTTCTGACTTCTTGAGCTGCTTCTTCAATCTTCTCTCAGTACTTGAGAATCTTGGATTCTGCTGCCAATACTCCATGGGGCTCATTAAATCCAGAAATCCCTCAGGAGCTCTTTGTCTTCCTTTAATTGTCTTCAAGGCAATTTCAAAACAACTCTTCAAAGTTTGTATTTTTTTTTTTTTTTTAGGATAGATATTTTTCAGTTCAGTGGAGAGGTGATAGAGGTGTTTTCTAAGTGATCTTGATGCTGAGTGTCTCCTCAGGAGATCCAGACTGACCCTGTGTGACCAACCTTACTCCTCACCCCCCAACCTCACCAGTTCTGACATGGCCCATCTTGGACTGACATCCCCCTTCTTGCATTACTCTTTACCTCGAAGCTCTGCAGCTGGATGTTCCAGCCCCGTGGCACCATCTCCCACCTGCTCTCCTTGGAGCTCTGCTTGCACACAGGCCCAGAAGAAGTTTTACTATTTCTAAAAAAAAGAAAAGAAATGTAAAGCATGAACAATCTCCCTAAACATCAAAACATCTGTAGGCACATGCTCAGCACAAGCTCCCCCTGATGCTGTCACCTCTCTATCAGGGACAACGTTATCAGAAAGGTTTTTCACAGGTTGATACAAAAGGTTGATAGAAACACAATTCAGGAGCTTGCTGTATCCCTTCATTAGGATACCTGCCCAGAAGAAAGAGAAGTACAGCAGTTCAAACACTACAAAACATCTTTTGTTTCAGTGTGAAAAAAAAACTATTATCAAAGAGAATCAAAAGTTAAACAAGAATACAAGAAAAACTACTTTATTTACTGATGTTCATACAAAAGTACAAAGAGACTCTGTAAGAGTATTAGCTAGTAAAAAGGGAATTAAAGGGATTTAAAAGGGATATAAAATGTTTGCTTTCTCAGTTGCTTCCTATCAATAAACTGTGCTCACCTGCACAGACAGGCCAGGCCTACCAGGCTCTGCAGGGCTGGTCGGTGCCCGTGCTTGGCGGGTGTCCCCGTGGAGCAGCACAGTGTGGATGGAAGGATGAGCATTGCTCCCCTCAGCAGCGCTGACACCCCATTCCATCAGCTCTACATTACACTACGGAGGGCCAGGACGCAGCACAAGGTGGTGCTTGAGTGGCAGCCAAACAGTGCCCGTTCATCACCTCATGGCAACAGTCTGGGCGTGCCCCACTGGAGGGCAAGGGGCCAACGACCCTTGCCCACATCATCTTCCCCTCCATCACCTTCCTCAGCCCTATGGACGACCTGTCCCATTGTGTTCCAAGGGGATTTGTATCTCTCTTGCAGAATGTAACCAAACCAAGGAGGAACTCAGTTATGATAATAGTGGACATCCGGTTAACTTTGCTAAAAGCACAACGGGTCTTAAAGTCAACTTGTGCAATAAAGTTACATTGTCCAACACTCTAATGGGTTTCACATCTTAATCAGACTCCTGAAAACAAACAAACTTTGACCGCCCTTCCCATATGCACAGGTGAGAGGGATCTGAATGGAGAAGGAGGAAGGAGAAGAGAAAACTGGGAAGGGCCTTTCTCTTAACAATTTGTGTGACAAGATGAGCATTGAGGTGGTCATGTCAGGACAGGTGTGAGGATATGAGAGATTAGGGAAACTTAATAGCCCAGATAACAGGCAGAACATGGTGCTGAAGCTCCAGGGGAAGAGCAAGACTCCTTTGGAATGTCCCTTTGGAAAGGCCCTGGCATTGGCAGAGCTCTGCTGAGAGTGAAGACAAACCAAGGTGGCACCATCTGTGACAGGGGCCAAAGCTCAGCCCAGGGAAGCACAGGCTGCACAAGGTGCCTTTGGGGAGCAGTGAGACAGGGAAGGGCTCCAGGGGGTGACGTGTCTGGCACTGAAAGAGAAGAGC
>NW_020958267.1:5215-9808 GCF_003031625.1 Empidonax traillii | reverse complement strand
ACAAACCAAGGTGGCACCATCTGTGACAGGGGCCAAAGCTCAGCCCAGGGAAGCACAGGCTGCACAAGGTGCCTTTGGGGAGCAGTGAGACAGGGAAGGGCTCCAGGGGGTGACGTGTCTGGCACTGAAAGAGAAGAGCAGGAGCAGGGACTGTCCAAGGATAAATCAGGCCCCACCAGCCTGGTGGCCTTCATGATGAAGTAACTGCCCTGGTGCACAGGGGAGGGCAGTGGATGTGTTTGACCTCCACCTCAGCTCAACTCAGGGCCTGGTTTCTCTCCTACAGGACATCATCCAGCACCATCTCCAAGTACTTCCTGAAGCCTGCAGTGATGGGCACTGCACCACGTGCCTTGGGTGTCAGGAATGAGTGGTTTGGGTGGTTTCAAGAAACATTGTCAAGGGAATTGTCAAAAAGCAGGTTTTAATAGAAATGTATGAAAGTATGACCAAGAGAGTTGAGTGACAAGGTTCAATCCATTTCCTACTACATGGATGAAGTAAACACATCTGATTAGAGTCAATTTAGAATGATTTACGCAGAGATGCAAAAGGGTGAAGGTGTAAAGGTGTAAAAGATAAGGAGGCAAAAGTGATCAGTAGCACTCAATCATTGACCAATTTAATCCTTATAAAGGGATTCAAGAGGACTTGCTACAATCATAACAGTGACAATTACTGATTCACTATAACCACATTCACAGCACAGTCAATGAACACACAAAGGTAGAGTTGTGAACATCTATGTGAGTACCTCTCAAAAATTCCCGTTGTTGTCAGGGAAATGCTCCTGTTTAATCCCTTTGTGTTCCCAACAGACAAGGGTGGCATCTCAAGGAGTGTGTGTGTCTGTGGTTGGGTATCAGCCCAGGCCTCCTTGTCAGCAACAATCAGCTGAATGTCACCAACTTGAGGGTTCCCAAGCTCCAGGATGATCCAAGAGTTGTCACACAGAAAAGAAGGTGCTGGAACAGCCACTGTGTCCCAGGAGAGCTCAAAGGGCCTCACTCAGGCCTGCTCTTGACAGGGTTGCAAGATGGTTGACTTTGGCCACCACTAAGTTTCCCTTCTTGACATAAGCCAATTTAGAAACTACTGGACTATCTTCCCAAGGTGCAGTAACAGTTGTACTGTTCCCGTGGGGCTTGTCATGGGTTTACTGGTTCCTAGAAACCAAGTAGGAATTTTTTCCCTTCCCCCTCTCCCTCTTCCCTTTCCCAGTTTGTGGGAAGGGGAGGGAAACCTTTTTTTTTTTTGGTTTGTCCAACAAACCAAAAAAACAAACCACCAACAAACCACCCCAGAGGGTGTTACCTCCCACACCCCCAACGTGGCAAAAACCAGTGATTCCACAGTGCCCCCTGCTGAACGGCATAAAGAACTGCAGGCTCTGCATCTCCAGTGACCCAACAGCACCACCTGGTGACTGGCACAGGACACTACAAGCTCTGCAGCTCCGGTGACCCAACGGCGCCTCCTGTTAACTGTGGTTAAAATTGCACCAAACAGCGCCAACCGAACTGTTTACCTTTTTCTTTTGTTTTTGCTAGTTTATTGGTTCTTTTTGAAGGGGATTATCTGTGGGTATAGGAGTATCATTTGGTTGTTTTACTCTTTTTCTTTCGTTGTTTTTGCCAATACACACATACCTTTTAATAAAGGGCTGTTATTTTTCCTTTTCCATAATTATTTTTCCTTCAATCAGAGCCTCTTAATTTTGGATTTTTAATTGCTTGGACAGAAGAGTTTGGATCTTTTCTCGTAACTCATCCTCAGCAAAACACGTGTGTCTCATTTAAACTGGGACACCCAGTTATATATAGACTCCCAGATTAATAAAGTTTTTACTCTACCCAGTTGCACTCAATCCTTGGGTAAATAAAGTTATTTTTTAATAAAGTTTTTGGTTTTACCCAGTTTCACTAAAACCCTTTGGAAAATAAAATTTAAGATTCTTACAAGTTACCCCCAAGACTCCTAAAAGAAAGCCTTAAGTAAATACTTGCTGCAATTTGCAGACCCATAAAGGTAATATAGTTTATAAAGCCACTATGTTGAATGTCAAGTGTTATTTTTAAAAAAAACTCAACTAAAAAGTTTCAGAAATGCACTGTTCTGTATCTTGTTGTAGTAAAAAAGGGGGAGATGCAGCGTTTGGGGTTTCAGGGGCAGTGCCAGCAGAGCATTCAGGGAACGAAGTCTGCGGGACTCGGGTGCACATGAGCAGTGAAGAACCTTGGCAGGATTGGTTGAGAGGGTTACCTGTTGGGATGTGTTACAATTCAAAACTGCTACTGCAGCCTTTGTTCTCTGTCAATAAAGCATTCTGTTACACACCATATTGGTGTCTCTTGGTCCATACAGACTTCTTATTTATTATATAATAATATTACAACAGTTCTTTCCACATCTCGTCTTTGGGAAAGGCTGGGGAAGGTTGGGAAAGGTGTTAACAGGGTTAACAGGGTGGTTTTGCCTGAGGTGTTAACCATGGGAGCAGATCTATCTTCAGAATTCCCAAGAGAAGAGATGGCAGAAAGCTGCCCTGCAGGTTGTATTTGAAGGAACAGGAAAAGAGACTGAGGGTAAGGGGTTTCTTTCCTGGATGGCAGGGCTGTTGTGCACTTGCAGGAGCCCCGCGCTGGAATTGTCAGTCTGACTCCCAAAATTGAATATGGATGAAGATTCCTGCCAGACAAAAGGTGGCAGGACAGAAAGCTCTTGCTACCCATGGAGTGCCCAGGGTGTCACACCAACTGCACCTGAATCCCAAAGTTTACAGGCTTTCTTTCCTGGGGGAAAGGTCATGAAATCACAAAGGGGCCCAGGACACACAGGTGGGGCTGCATTTCGGGGTTTTGGGGCATTGGCTTTTTGGTTGCCAGGGGCTATTCCAGAATGGAGAGAATGGGCTGTGACATCACAAAGGAGCCTTTGGTACATGGATGGGGTTGAACTGTCACATGGTGAGGGCTTGAGTTTTTGGTATCCATGGGCTATTCCAGACTGGACAGGATAGGCTGTGACATAACAAAAGGGCTCAAAGCACATGGGTGGGTCTGACTGTGCTGGTGTGAGGTGTTGGTTCTTTGCTTGACAGGACCTGTACTGGAATGGAGAGGATAGGCCGTGACAAGCAGTGCCTGTCAGAACTGCAAAGACAGACCCACAAGAGTCTGACATGGGGGAGATTCTCTGCTCTGCCCTGCACACCCCAGGGCTGGGGTCAAAACTCAGCCTTCTCCTCTTCCCTCTCCTAAGGGACTTCTTTTTAGACATCCCTTCCCCTACGCTCATTTCAAAAGCCCTTCCAGCAATTCCCAAGCCTGTACCCAGCTCTCAGCCCTTTTCTGGCTCAGAGACCTCCACTTATCTCTCAGAGAGCTGGGCCGGTCCATCCACCTTCCAAGAGCACATTTTCTGGGCTGGCTCAGGGGTTCCTGCAGTCACACCAGGCTCTGCCCAAGGCCCTCCCAACAAGGGCTGGGCCCTGGAGGCAGGGGGAGATCCTTCCCTTGGCATGGCCATTCTTCCCTAGCCCTGTCTAGCCCAGATTCCTCCCCCCTGCACACTCACCCCTGGCACAGCCTGCACTGGGGCAGCTTTTACTTCTTGGGCCCTTCAGAGCTGCCCCCATGGGGACACTTCCATTTTCTGGGCCAGCACCAGAGCCAGCCCAGCCAATCCTGCCCCTCGTCCCCAGCCCGGCTCACTGACTCCCATTGCCCCTGGAACCCAAGAGCCAAAGGTGACACCCCCAGAGTGCAGCCCCACCCTCTGCAATGGGGCCCCAGGGGTTCCCTTTGCCAAGCAGCCCCTGCAAATCTTGTCAGACAGAAAACTGGGTGCCTCGAGTCCTGAATGCTTTTAGTAAAGAGCTGAAAACATTTCTTCAATAATGGAGGGGGTGACTCTTTTGTTCTTGACATTTCCAGTTCTCCATCTGAGGGCAGGATGTCCTCTAGGCTGATGTTTTATTCCCTTTGCAGTGAGTGCAGCCTCCGAGGGCTGAGCCCTCTCTGCTGGGCTTGGCCTGTCCTGGAGAGCCTCAGGCCTGGCTGGGCTGCCCCAGGCAGACACTGCAGGAAGAAGAGCTCAGGCCTCCTGTGTCTGGTGTCCCTGGGGCTCAGCCTGTGCCCCATTCCTGCCCAGGGGCTGAGCCCACCTCTGCCTCGGGGCCTTGGGCAAAGGGCTGGCGAGGGAGAGGCCCAGGAGCCTTGGGGCCTGCCCAGCTTTCCTCCTCCCTGGGGGCTGCCAGTCCTCTCCTGACACCCTGTTGTCCCCAGGCCTTGCCAGCTCTGGGCTCACGGCTTGCTGGCACCATCCCACCGGCCTGACCCCCCTCCCTGCCCTCTCTCCAGTTGCTCCTGCCTTTGATGGCAAGGCTCTATCCAAGGAAAACCTCGGTGATCAGCAATGGCACCTGTGGGACGGCTGCAAGGCTCGAGTGTGCCAGGCAAGAGCAGGAGCACAGAGAGCCTGAGGAGCCAGGAGATGCCCTGGCTGGGCATCGTGCTGCTGTGGGACGAGCTGACCCCTCTGCACAGTCTGTGCCGTCCCTGCCAGCCAAGTTCTGCCCAGGCTCTGTGCACG
>NW_020958267.1:0-4915 GCF_003031625.1 Empidonax traillii | reverse complement strand
GAGAGCCTGAGGAGCCAGGAGATGCCCTGGCTGGGCATCGTGCTGCTGTGGGACGAGCTGACCCCTCTGCACAGTCTGTGCCGTCCCTGCCAGCCAAGTTCTGCCCAGGCTCTGTGCACGGGGACGGAGCGCTGACAGTTTTCAGCCCCCGCGCTGTCCCACAAAGGCTGGGATGGCACAAGGCCCTTGCCTGGCACCCAGGAGATGGGCAAGGCAAGGCAGGGACGGAGCCTCTGAGCCACCAGGACACTGTCCCAAAGGCTGGGATGGCACAGAAGCCCAAAATCCATGAGGTTGGCAGAGACTTCGGAGATCAACCAGCCTCCAGCCTTCAACCCATCCCCAGTACGTCAAGCACACCACGGCACTCAGTTTGCCATGTCCAGTCTGTCCTTAAACACCTCCAGGGACGGTGACTCCACCACCTCCCTGGCCAGCCCATGTCAGTACCTTATCTATACCCACTATTTCTGATCCAGGCCAGGATGCCGTTGGCCTTCTTGCCCACCTGGGCACACTCTGGCTCAGGGTCAGCCTCGACCAGCACCCCCAGGGCCTTTCCCACAGGCACCCTTTGTAGCTACTCTGATCCCAGCCTGGAGCTGCAGGGGGTTATTGTCGCCAGAGGCACCAAAGGCACTCTTGAACCTCATGCCCATGGTCTCCACCCAGAGATCCAGCCTGTCCAGGTCCCTCTGCACAGTCTTCCTACCCTCCAGCACATCAACACTGCAACCCAGCTTGAGGTCATCTGCCAATTTGCTCATGGAAGACTCAATCCCCATGAAAAATATGAAACAGGACAGGGCCCGTTACCCAACAAGTTCTATTTCTTGGTGAAGGAGCCCCTGCAGCAGTGGGAAGATACTGACACAGAAACCAGAGATGAAGACAAAACTAACACAGACAATTACTGAGACTCTCCCTATCTAGGGAAAAGATAAGAAAAGGACAGAAATTGTGGACTAAGGATCGTGCAAAGTGAGAAATTGATAGCCAATAGAAGAGAGAATAAGAATTAATGCAGAGAACTACAGAACTTGTAAGCCAATGGACATGAATTCCTTTGTTTGCTAAAATATATAAATAGTTCAAAGTTTTGAGAACCAATGTCCATGTGTTAGAGAGCAATCCCCAAGGCCCTTCAACTCTTGAACCTAACCAGCTGAGCAGAGATTTTATTCCCTGGCTTTCTCTGACAGTTTCTGGGGACCCAGATGAGACAAAGCAGTGCCAGCACAGCAGAACAGAGGTATTGTTGGCCCTGCAGTGGGTACCAAAGGAGTTTTGGGGAGATCTTCCAATTCCCTGCTCTGGAGAGTTCACCACGTCTTCTTTTCTGGGAAAAAGAGCAAGAAATTATTTTGGGTGCTTGATTTTAAGGTATTTTTCCTGTAAGGGAGGCACACCAATTGGAAGGACGCAGTGGGAGGCTGAGAGGTTTCTGTCATGGTTTGTGGGTTTGGGTAAGATTGGGAGATAATTACGGAATGCCCATGAAATCTCATCTTTGGGAAAGGTTGGGGAAGGTGTTAACAGGGTGGTTTTGCCTGAGGTGTTAAACATGGGAGTGGGTCTATCTTCAGAATTCCCAAGAGAAGAGATGGCAGAAAGCTGCCCTGCAGGTTGTATTTGAAGGAACAGGAAAAGGGATCGAGGGTCGAAATTGCTAGTTTGACTCCAAAATTTGAATCTGGACAAAGATTCCTGCCAGACAAAAGGTGCCAGGAGAGAAAGTTCTTGCTGCCCATGGACTGACCAGGGTGTCCCACCAGCTGCACCTGAGAGACTGAGACTAAGTCTTTCTTTCCTGAGGGAAATGACTGCTATTCTCTTGTAAGAACCCTTCACTGAAATTGCCAGTCCGACTGCTAATATTGAATAGGAACCAAGATTCCTCCCAGACAAAAGGGGCCATGACAAAAAGCTCTTGCTGTGCATGAAGTGCCCAGGGTGTCCCACACACTGTACATGAAACTCAAAAGTTACAGGCGTTCGTTCCCTTTGGAAAGGGCTGATTTTCTCTTGCAGAAGCCCTGTGCTAAAACTGCCAATTCGACTCCCAGAATTGCATATGGATGAAAATTCCTGCCAGACAAAAGGTGGGAGGGGCCATTCTGGAATGGAGAGGACAGGCTGTGACATCACAAAGGGGCCCATGGCACACAGGTGGGGCTTCACTTTGGGGTTGTCGGGTGTTGGTTCTTTGGTTGCCAAGGGCTATTCTGGAATGGAGAGGATAGGGTGTGACATCACGAAAGGTCCTCAAGCACATGGGTTGGTGTGATGGGTTGACCCTGGTGGGATCTTAAACACTCACTAAAAGCCACTACCTCCCCCTCCCTCTGCAACTCCACAGAGGAGACAAAAAAAAACCCAAAAAAAACCTAAGGAATCCTGAGTAGAGATAAGGGTCGGGAGAAAGTCACTTACTAACAGGCAAAACAGCCTCAAAGGAGGGATAGTACTTAAATTTATTCCTAATAAAATAAAAGTCAAAGAGTGAGAAATAAAACATCCTTAAAATCACCTTCCTCCCACTTCTCCTTCCTTCTAAGCACTCCCTCCTCCTCCCCAGCACTGCAGGGGGATGGGAAAGGGGGTTGCAGTCAGGTGTTGTTTGAGTCCATCCCTCGGGCAGCAGCTCTTCCCATTCTGCTGTCCTGTGGGTTACTCTTTCATGGGCTGCAGGGGGGTCTCTGCACCCCGATGCTCCTCCATGGTCTGCAGGGGGACACCTGCGTTACTTTGGTCTCACCACGGGCTACAGGGGGGCCACAGCTCTGAGTCTTTCCCCTGTTCCTGTGGGGTCCCTTCCAGGGGGGACAGTCCTGGATGGACCTCCCAACGTGAGTCCATTCCTCAGGCAGCAGCTCTTCCCACCCTGCTGTCCTGTGGGTCCCTCCTCCATGGGGTCAGTCCTTCAGGGATGAGCTGTACCGGCGTGGGTTCCCCACAGGGCCATGAGTCCTACCTGGGAAAAACCTGCTCCAGCCTGGGCTTCCCTCTCCATGGGCCACAGGTCTCCTGCAGGACCTGCTCCATCCTGGGCCTGCCACGGGGTCACAGACTCCTTCCTGCATCCCCCTGCTCCAGCGTGGGCTCCTCCACGGGCTGCAGGGGGGTCTCTGCACTCTGATGCTCCCCCAGGGGCTGCAGGGGCCTCAGCTCTGAGTCCTTCCCCTGCTCCTGGGGGGTCCCTCCTGCCCCTCCTTCTGCACTAACCTTGGTGTCTGTGTTGGTATCCCATGTTCTCACTCTGCTCTTCCCAGCCTGGAATTTTTTCTGTGCAACTCTCCTCTCTTCTGAAATATGTTATCCCAGAGGTGTTCCTGTCACTCCTAAGTGGCTCAGCCTTGACCAGTGGCAGGAACTCCGTCCTGGAGCAGCTGGCATTGGCTCCATGGGACAGGGGAAGCTTCTGGCAGATTCTAACAGAAGCCACCCCTGTAGTCCCCCTGCTACCAAAACACAGCCACAGCAACCCACTGTCTTGTGCAGCTCTTTCTCCAAGCCAAGCAGGTGGGAGTTGGTGCCAAGTAGCTGAAACCTGCATGTTCATCCTTTAGTAGAGGAAGCTCAGATTTGCCCAAGGCTGCTTTGAGTCCCAGGGGCTGGATGAGGGAATGGTGGGGTGGGGATAGGGATAAAGTCTGATGGATTGTCAGACATAAAAGGTCTTGATTTTCTTATCTATTCAGACTGAATTAGGAAGTCCTTGGGATCAATATCGACTGGGGATTGCTGATATTAACCTAAAACCAGAAAAAAAAGTAAACAGGCCATAAAAAAGACATCTTTATTCATCGTTTTAATAATACAATATATTCACTTGGATTGCACTTCTGAGATCTGCAAAATTAACCACAAAGGAATTGAAGACTTAGAAGTAACTTATTCCCAGGGGTTTGTCTGGTTAAGATGCCATCACTGAGAAGAGAGTGTGGAGGAATGAGCAGACAAGGGGACCATCTCTGGGGCTGGGGAAGCAGGAACTCAGAGTCACTGGTTCCAGGTGGCAAATGGACTGTGGGATGTGGCTGTGAAAGCCCTTCATGGGCTCTGCCAAGTAGAACAGCCAAGCCCTTACCCCCATCCTCTGGAATTGGGTTCTGGTGCCTCACAGGATGCTGGTGGCTCTCAGGGGATGAGTGTGATGTGGGGGGTGGAATGGGGAGTGCAGGAGAGCAGTAGGACAGCTCACAGCTCTGTGGGGTGGGGGAGGAGGCAACGAGCCCTGGGGCTGGAAGGAACTGGTGTCTTCTCCTGGCTGTCAAGAACAAGCTCAGCAAAGTGCCCTGTTGAAGGCAAAGCCAGTGAGCTCAAGTGTGTGAGGGCAGGAGGGGGCACAGCAGTGTCCCTTCCACAGCCAGGCCTGCAGGGACAGAGCAGAAGCAGCAGCAGAGCAGGGTCTGGGCTGTGTCTGTGCTGGACACCCTGGGCAAGGGGCCCAGGGCAATTGTCACACATCAGCCCCTGGAGCCACCATGCCCAGCACTGGCCTCTCCCCCACCACCAAGAGGTTGTTTGTCCTTCTCTGAAGACACCAAATGAGCAGGTCACAAGGCCACACTGGCATTGGACAGAGGAGACTTCAGCATGCACAGGGGTGTGTGGGGAGATGAACCAAGAGAGCACAAACACCACCAACTAACCCTGGAGGTGCTGGGAGGGGCTGTGGGACACACAGGGTGGGGAGGTCACTTCACTCTGGCGGTAACATCCCCTGGGAAACCCTGGGGCTGCAGCCCTGGGATGTGCTGCTGTGCACAGAGCTGCCCGTGCCCATCCCTCAGGCCGTGGGACAGCTCAGACAGGGCAGAGCAGGGGACACCCTGCAGGGCTGAGGGGCCTCCAGCCCCTGGCAGTGGCAGCAGGAGCCCAGGGACAGACTGTGACTCCTGCAAGGATCTCC